>NC_056743.1:192300682-192456426 GCF_019279795.1 Protopterus annectens
ATTTTCTTTTATTGCCTCAGCACAGGCCCCTTGCTATTCCCCCTGTACTAGATATTGTTGATGATGTTTTTTCTGAATCTAGTTTGTCTCCTGATTCTTTACCCCCTGCATCGGTTAAGCCAGATAGGTACTACAGGGTCCCAGATTCACATAAATTTCTTTATAAAAACCCTGCTGCTGATCCAGAAACAATTTCACAGTATCCCAAAGGGGTCAAGGCTTCCACTGCAAAAAACCTGTTCCCTCTGATAGGGATTCAAGAGCACTTGACAGATGGGGGGAAAAAGTCTACACCTCTGCTACTTTAGCTGTAAGGGCTTTAAACTGTCAGTTTCACATGCTTAAATACCAACAATATCTGATGTCTTTGCTCAAACAGAAAATGCTTACAAGCTCAGAATTTACTGAAAATAAGGAAATGCAAGATTTGTTGCATGCAGCTGAACAAGTGGAAAAACATACTTTGCAATGTGGTTTTGATTCATTAGAGGCTTCCTGCAGAGCCGCAGTTACAGGTTCTGTCATTCGAAGGCATGCTTGGTTAAAGGAACAAAGTTTACTTGATCATGTTAAAGCAAAATTGTTAGATGCTCAATTACAGCATGATACTTTGTTTGGTGTTAAGGCAGAAGAGGTGTTAGAAAATGGAGGATAAAGCAAAATCAATGCAGACAGTAAAGGATTTCTTACAGGTTCAGCCTTCCAGATTTAGCAGGAACTGGCCTTCAAAAAATTGGTCCTTTCCAGTGTCAGACAGGCCACAAAGAGGCAGATACAGACGCCTAAAAGGCAGATATCAGCCACAAGTCACTTACAGATCTAAGCAATGGGGTGCTTCTGCCCCCAAAGGCGGAGAAGACAAATCTCAACCCTATAGGAAACAGTCCCAATGACTTCCCTCTACCAATGCCAAGCACTTACCTCTTGCAGGCACCCTTAGGGGGATAACTTGCTCTTTCCTCACAAAATTGGCACAAAATTACCCAAGACAAATGGGTACTAAATATTGTTTCCCAGGGTTACAGGTTCCACTTTCACACCCTTCCAAGGCCAAAAGGTATGCCAGACCTGCCACAAAATCAATGGGCAGAGGCACAAAGACAAATTTCTGCTCTCATGGACATGAGGGCTATTCAAAAAGTACAACAGCAAGAGCAAGGGCAAGGATTTTACTCAAGACTTTTCTTGGTACCCAGAAAGGACAAAGCTTGGCGACCAATACTAGACCTGTCTACTCTAAATACTTTCCTGGACGTTCCAAAATTCAAAATGTTGACACTACACCAACTTCTACCCATGCTGGACAAGAAGGCTTGGCTAGTTACCTTGAACCTCAAAGAGGTATACCTGCATGTCCCAGTCAGACAATCTTGCAGAAGATACCTCAGATTCATAGCTGGCTCAATATATACTCCATTCTCTGCACTGCCCTTTGGCTTATCTACTGCGCCCAGGGTCTTCACAAAATGCCTGGCACCAGTAATTGCATTTTGCAGGAAAAAATGAATTCAAATATATCCCTACTTGGACGACTGCCTTATTCAAGCAGACAGCAAGGACATTCCACTAAAACATCTGGCGTTTGTAAAAAGATTACTTATTTGCCTAGGGTACACAGTAAACGAAAAGAAATCAAAACTAGTGCCCTCTCAAGAGATAATATTCCTGGGTGCAAGCTTAAATACCACTGCCCAGATGGCTTATCTCACGCCAGACAAACAAAGGCAACTGACTCATTATTTTCAAATGATGGCAACAAAGACCCAGCTACCTGCAAGAAAAATTCTGCAGGCTTTGGGCTTCATGGCATCCTGCATCCTGCTAATTCCATATGCAAGACTGCATATGAGGAAGCTACAATGGTATCTAAAAAGTGTTTGGACTCAACATTGCCACAGCCTGGAAACAATAATTACTCTCATTCCCTGCCTGCAACAGGAGTTTCGATGGTGGGCACTGGCCTGTCACCACAACAAGGGACAGCCTTTCACTCTACCCACAGCCAGGCAGATACTAACAACAGATGCATCGGATTATGCCTGGGGAGCACACATGGCGGGAAAATGCATACAGGGCACGTGGCCCACAGACCAAATGCATCTTCATATCAATCAAAAAGAGATGCTAGCTGTACCGAATGCCCTGACAGCCTTCAAGGATCTGCTACATCCAGGACAACTATTACTAAAGACGGACAATACTACAGTCATGTGGTACATAAACAAGCAAGGGGGCACACATTTCTACCCCCTCTGCAGGCAAGCCATGACTTTGTGGAACACAGCACTGGCCTATCAAGTACATCTGCAGGCGCAATTTCTGCCAGGAAAGAAAAATACTCTGGCAGACGACCTAAGCAGAAACCTCGTGGACCCTCACGAGTGGAAGCTAGAGCCACAAGTCTTCAGCATGATAACAAAGAAATGGGGATGCCCAGACATAGACCTATTTGCCTCCCCTCACAACTGCCAACTACAGAGATTCTGCACAAGGGCTTATCACTCACAAGCATGGAAGGTGGATGCTCTATCATTCAGCTGGAAAAGCCTAACAGTTTATGCCTATCCACCTCTACTCCCCAAGGTACTCCTAAAAGTCAGACAAGAGAAGCCAAAAATTATTCTGATTGCCCCAGACTGGCCACGCCAGCACTGGTACCCAATCCTAAAGAGCTTGTCTCAACGACCAGTCTGGACTTTACCTCAAATTCCTCATCTGCTGACACAACAAAACAATCAGATACTGCACAGCCGACTCAGAACCTTAAATCTGGCTGCTTGGCGAATAATATAGCCACTCAGAACTCACCTCTCCCTAAAGCAGTTATGGATGTCATTTTGGAAGCCAGGAGGCCCAGCACCAGGAAATCTTATGCAGAAAATTGGAAGAGATTCTGTGCTTGGAACCAGACACAAGGACTTGAACCACTTGTCCCTAATATTCCTCAGATTTTACAATGCTTGAGTGAGATGCTGGACAAAGGCCTATCCTTCTCATCAATTAAGATCCATGCCTGTCATTTCAGCTCATTACAATACGGAACCTCCCATTTTCTCTCATCCTCTACTAAGGCAGTATCTCAGAGGGGCAAAAAACATAAGACTCCCAAGGAGAGCACCTATACCAACATGGGACCTCAACTTTGTCTTGGAAAAGCTCACACTGCCTCCTTTTGAGCCAGCCAATACAGCTGAGATAAAATTCTTATCATGAAAAACTACTGTGCTCCTAGCAATAACCTCAGCAAGAAGAGTCTCAGAGTTACAGGCATTAATGGCAGTGGAACCTTTCATCATTTTTCATCCAGACAGGGTTTCTCTAAGGACTAACCCAACATTTATGCCAAAGGTAGTATCCAGTGTGGCTGTTAACCAAACCATTCATTTACCAACCTTTTATCCAAATCCCCAGAATAAAGGGGAGAGACTTCTGCACTCTTTGGACATACACAGGCACTTATGCTTCTACTTGGACAAAACAAAAGCTTTCAGAAAAACTGAGCAACTTTTTGTGGCATACTCTGCAGGATCACAAGGAAAGGCTGTTTCAAAGCAGACTATTTCAAAATGGATAGGACACTGCATTTTTTTCTGCAATGCACAGCATGGCAAATCAGTGCCTAAGAATGTTAGGCCACATTCTACCAGGGCAGCAGCCACATCAGCAGCCTTTCTCAGAGGAGTACCAACCAAGGAAATTTTGGAGGCTGCAACTTGGAGTTCAGTGCACACTTTTACCAAACACTATCACTTACCTCTTTACTCTAAATCCAGAGCAGGCTTTGCCACTGCAGTCCTGCAGGGCCTCATAGCCACTCCTAATCCTATTTAGACCCAGCCGCCCAACCTCAGCTTTGGGATTCAACCCAAGTGTAATGACTGCAACAGTGAAACACGAACATAGTACAGTTGTGTACTTACCATAAATGTAGATGTTCAAGTGTATTCACTGTTGCAGTCCATGTTACCCTCCCACCATCCCCCTTTCATTGCTGGGACTTATCTTTACTTCTCTATTCTATACAACCTATGTGGTGTATTTGCTTGTAGAGGAAGCTAATGTTTATGTTTGTGCATACTTTTTTATTTGCAAAATGTTTTTAGCCTACCCTTTTGGGGGCACCTGACATCTGGGGCAAGAAAAACTGAAGAAAATGGCATCGGCTGCATCTTTTATACCCCTGGCGCACTGACATCAGGGAAGAGGCGACAGCAACTGACGCCGGACCAGGACTTTGGAATTCAGGCCGACTGCGGATAGCCTGCCAGCAGGATAACCCAAGTGTAATGACTGCAACAGTGAATACACTCGAACATCTACATTTATGGTAGGTACCCAACTGTACTTTTCTTTTACATTACTTTTATGACTTGAATATGAATGTCTATAGCAGTCTTTATTTATACTATTCTACACAACTTTCCTGTAGTTTTTTTTTTTTTTAGCTGTAGTTTTATTTTTTACTGTAATTATTCTGTATAAGAGTGATTGTACCAGTCCGTGTTGATGCACATAAGAATGGTTGTACCAGTTTGTGTTAGGCTGTGTACAAATCTTTTTTATTGTTTACTTTACTTTTTTTGCTGTGTATGTTATTGTCTGAACCAATCTGTGTTTGTCATTCTGGCTTAGTCTTGTATTTTTTTTTCACCTTTACTGTTTTTTGTGCACTCTTACTTGTATTGTACTTAATACTGCTATGGGATGTACTCACCCAGCTATGCCTAAAAAGTTGGGCAGTTGTAGTAAGAGCACTACCCTGGTAAACAAACTTAAATAAATAAATAAGCTAATTAATATATACCTACCCAGTTAATAAATGTAAAAATAAATGGCTATAAAATACAGATAATAAGGGTAGATTTTCATATGTAGTATATGTTAATAACTAACTATATTATGTATTTTGGACATGAAAGGAAACATTTTGTTTTGGATATGAAATTTCTATAACGAGCAGATAAGAATGGCAATAAAGCATATAGCTAAGAATCGTGTAGACATTATTATTATTATTTTTTGTAATGCTTAGACTGAATGGTGGCTTACTTTAAAAAAGAAGATAAGAATGTAGTTCATAACCAGCACAGTTGTGTAGAGGGATAAATTCCTAACTGCATCACTGATGTCCTGGGTTTATTTAGTGGTTTGGGCATCTGAGATGCTGACAAAGGGGGATGAACATACCCATCCCAGGGGCAGTTTTCAGCATGAGATAGTTAGTAAATTATTAAGGTGTTTAAGGCTTTGGAGAAAGTTTCAGTAATTTATTAGATGAATATTTGAAAAGGCACGAGTGGTGGAGAAGTTTGCCTTGTGAATTGGGGAGAGTAGTTAAGATGGAAAGAGGTAAAAGACAGGATTTTCCACTGATTTTTTTTATTATTTACACTTACAAATGCAATAATTATGGCAAAAATATATAAATTAATTTAGCAGGAGAGTGTGTGGCTTATAATGATGTTAGTCTGCCAGTAAGTTTGACTTGTACTGATAACATCAGTTTGATTTCATAGGGAAATAATGTTCAGTATTTTGAGGTGACCAGAGTTCATTTATATGGTTGAAGCTAGCATGGGGAAGATGGGTATGCATATTTTAAGAGGGTTTAGTTTAGGACCATCCAGTGCCATAACTCTTTGGATGAAGGATGGCAGGGTATATGATGGCCCAGTGGTGATTATTTGGCCACCATGCAAGTGTTTGAGGTAGTCCTCACTGCAGCTATATTGGAGCATGCACTTGCATGTTGAGGGCATAGTGGTTCCAGAAGTGACACTAGGTGCTTGTCCCCTACCATTGGGGGGGGGGGGTTAGGGTCAAAGTAAGTACACGCTCATTGTTGAGATGTCTATGAGAGCACAGACCCTTGCAGAAGCTGCCTGTGTTGTAACAGCCAACTGTTATCGTAACTGAGGATTACCTAGGATGGGGAAACAAGAATCTGACTAACATGGGGAGACTTGAGGATCAGCAAGCACAGCAACAAAAAGCACATAGAAAAATGTTGTTAATGATTTATTGGAAACCAATTTATACTAGATAAGAAGATGAATTTGATGCTGAATCCAAAGATGTGTGAAGGCTATGAGAGAGTATCATTAGAAAGAGCCATTATTTTCTCTGAGTCTGGTGATAGAAATTTGGGATAAGGTTTATGATATAAAAGAAAATATACAGGCAAGGAGAGTTATGTTACAGAGACTTAAAGAAAATGTTATTACAAATGAAAACTCATAAAATGACTTTTAAAAAGAAAGTATATTTAATAGTGATTGTTTAATAGACAGTTTATTATAGGAAAATTCAATCTTCACCAGAAGGATGAGTCAGGTGTGTGGGTTTCTAGTGTCATTTGGAGATGCAAGTTAAATACTGTCAAAAGGGGAATGCTTTGTAGAGGTTTGGAGGTTGAGTGAAATTTAGTCTCATAAACCCTGTAGTGTATTTAATTTCCTTTGCAATTATTTCAGATGATACAGCTAATGAAGCAATATGAAAGTTGGATAGAGAAAATATTGAGAGTGAAATTCAAGGCCCTAAACGAAATTCCAACAAAAGGGAAACTGAAAAAGTGGTGTGTATTTACAAATTAAGAACATTATGATGTGGAAGGATGTTTGCTTGGAAAATATAAGTGGAGATAATTGTGGTACAATAGTTACTGATTTGTATATGTGAGAGTGAATGAGCATTGACTACAACCCAGGTATTTCCTATCCTCAGTTCTGTTACTGGCTTGAGCACTGGAGAAGGTAGGTAGGGAAGTGATGGTTAGGAGTGGTAACCACTGGTTCACCCATTTTTGGAGGGAGAGAAGGTGGAGATTCTGCATGTGCTCTTCCACTAATGAGGTTAGTACTGTAGTCACACAGCAGGTAGTAGTAGTTAGTTGGCATACTGAGATTGGTAGGAGAAAATAGACATGACTTGTGGTGATACACATGGAGTCGAGCACCCCTACTTAGTTACAGCATAACAAAAAATCCTCCAGGATATTAAGCTAGTGTTTGTGATGCTGCCTGGTTGGTTCCCTGTATGTTTTCCTTCCCATTTCTTCCCAGCCTGACAGCCTTGGTGTTTTCGCCTGTGCCAGTTTGGAGGTGTTTGTTAGTTAAGGAAGAACACTGAGTAGCTGATGGTTCGATGGGTGAGTACACAAAGGTGGGGAGGATGTATTTTGTGGTTCATGCTTGGGATGGTGTATGTAAAGATTGTCTGGAAGTTGTTTTAACCAGCTTAAAATGGGTAGGTATTTTTTTCTTCAGAATGTGATTTTTAGAGATTAATCCATGGCAAATTTCTAAATAGAGCTGTCATGAAATATAAAGTTTTAGGGGAGAGGCAGTACTTGTGTCTTAATTGCAGGTGAGAAATAACACTTTTGCATATATTTAAGGAATGCAAGATAGCAGAGGGTTTTTGGGCATTAATATGTTCAGTTTTCATGAGATTATCTTTGAGAGAACTAGTGAATAAAATGTTATAATACGGTCATTATCAACAGTTGATAGGAAAGAACAGGAAATATAAAGAGGGCAGAGGACACATTAATTTTGCAGGTGGAAGAGCTACTTGCAAACATTAGTGGGGGGTAGCAAAATTTTTGAAAATGAAGAAAATGTGGGATCCATTAGGTCTTATGAGAATATAGAAGGGAATAACGCGTTTGCTGTTTCAGATGTGAAAAAAAATAATTTTTTTAAAGTATTCTTTGGATAGAGATTTTGTTTTTGGCTCCTCTGCTGTGGAGGTTATAAAAAGTGTGATGAAAAGGGGTAAGTTGATTCAGGAAATCTCGTAAGTCCTCCTTTTCCAAACTTTCTAAATGATTCTTTAACCCCTCATTCTATTCTGGCAAAAGACAGTTTTAACAGAATGCTGGTAAACAGACATTTAAAAAAAGAAATGGCAGGGGTGCTCCAAAAAGAATTCAGGAAACCCTCAAAACCAAGGACATTCCAACAGCCAACCCCCCCGTGCAGTCCCCTATCCCTACCAGAAGGTCTGAATCTCCACCTTTCTCTTTGGCAACAGATAGTTTCAGACAAACTGGTTCTGAAGGTCATTCATCAGGGTTACAAATGGCAATAGGTAGAAATCCCTCCTTTCTGGGTGAGTAATTCCTTATCACAAGACAAGTCTTGTTTATTCCCCCTGTCTTTCAACACATGCTGTCCCAGGGAGTGATAGAACCAGATGTCCTGACTGAGTCACTGTTGGGAGTATTTGAAACAGATTGGTACTCTGGCTGGACCTCAGCTAGCTAAAACCAAAGCATTACCTTCTAAGGATGTACATCTGGATGATTAATTCATCTTGTTGGTGTAAGAGTATAAAATTGTTTTTAAATGGTTTACAATCAATATTGCGAAAAGCCAAACGATATCCGTTCGCAGTATTGAAGCCAACCATCAAATCCGGAATCTCGACCGCTTCACAATGTTGACCCAAATGATCAAGACATTTGAGTCGACATTGTCACCGAAAACATCACCTTATAGCTGTATAGGAGCTGATGTAAATCAAACTCCTATACAACATGTGACATTTTTGCAGGGTGGCAAGCCCCCCCTGAACCCCGCCACACCCCCTGCTACTAATATATTCCAACTCTGAGATCGCACTACAGTGGGGATATGGATGAATTTCCAATCCCCACTGTATCGCAATTTCCATGCATATAGTCAAACACACTTGTGTGAATGCACCACTGGCATTCACAGAAGTGTGTTCGACTATCCCATACACTTTTCATTTTGTGCACGACATTCTGATTTTCGGCAGCATATGTGCTGACAGAATGTAATTCGCACAAGTGATAGTAAACCTTTTTAAACATCTGTATTGAATTGTTGTGACATAGGTACAGCTACATTTATATAAAAAGAATCAAACTGTATTAACAAGTTAAAATGAACAAAACATTATGCTTGACATATATTGCTATATATTATATAAACCTAAGCAACATTACCTAAATTATTCAATTCCTGCCCCTTTTTTTAAAACAAGAAACATCTTTATTAAACCATCAGTTATGACATAAGCAATCATAAATTTATATAAATGAAAACAAACCACAATGACACAATCCTAGTTGCAAGCATTTCACATCACAAACCATACTGACACACTCCCAGTTGCAAACATTGTAGATTACTTATAACCTACCCAGTCGTTTTCAGTTAAACATTACATAGCTTATTCAAGTCCTGCCTTCTTTTAAACATTATTCCTCCCCTATATGTATTGTTCCCCCAATTCCCATTTTTTTGTATGTAGTTTGCTCCTATGTTTTTGTAAATGTCTCAGTTCCAATTGTTTTATGTCTGTTACTGTATTCACTACTTCTTACGCAGTTGGTTTTGATTTTGATTTCCATTTTCTAGTAATTGCTTTTTTGGCAGCCACCATAATTACAGGCAGCAAGGCCTCACCATGTCTATACAATTCTGATTCTGTATCATAACTCCGAAAAATCATCTCCTTCATCACACCAATCTGCCCACTGAAAATCTCTGACAGTGCATCCAGCAGGGAATCCTTAAAGTCCACCAACTCACTGCACTACCAGAAAATATTTTCCCAGTTACTTCTTTTTTCCCTGTCACACCTTCACAATTTGCTATCTACCTGAGGAAAAATTCTCTGGAGTCTACTTGGGGTATAAAAATAACTATGTAAACATTTCCAAGCAAAAATCTTAAATCATCTAGATTTTGTTGCATATTTGGAGACATACATATCTCTTCCCACTGTTTCTTTGTGAATTGCCTATCTAGTCTCTTCCCAATCCTTTCTAACCTCCTCGGATTGATTAATGCAATAT
The DNA here is from genome assembly GCF_019279795.1 of Protopterus annectens. Classification (NCBI taxonomy): domain Eukaryota; kingdom Metazoa; phylum Chordata; order Ceratodontiformes; family Protopteridae; genus Protopterus; species Protopterus annectens. The sequence continues at coordinate 192,310,515 of NC_056743.1, forward strand.
TTTATATACTGTACTAATTATTCCATTTTTAATGGCAGCTTCTGATCTAGATTCTATTAAAAACTCTACTAGTGCTGCTTTTTCGTTTAGGGAACCCTGATTTCTTTCTCTTTTCCTATACTCTAATATCAATCTTTGATAGGGAAGGCAATCTCTAACCTGCAGTCCAAATAAATTCTTGGCATCTTCCCATACTGTCATCTTTCTCTCTCTTAATTATTTGCTCCCAATACCTTCATTCATTTGTCAGTTTTCTCTAGTAAATTCCAGCCCCTTCTTGCCTATTGTCTGTACAGTATAAAAAACACCAAACAAGTGTTAAAACACACCAGACTACAAAGCCATCAAAAAAGATGCCACCAATCTTGTATTAAATAGTTTATTCACTCTGGTAACTCCAGGAAGGCTGTGCTGATGCGCCAGAGTGTTATTCAGTGTGAATAAACTATTTAATACAAGATTGGTGGCATCTTTTTCGCAGGCGTTGTAGTCTGGTGTGTCTATACAGTATCCCTAACTGCAGTCATCTGTATCAGCAGAATCTCCTTTCTCCATTCCTGGGTTCGCTTAGTTCTTAGAATGCTTTTTGCTACTTTATGGATATAATATTCTGTATGGTTTCTCATCCAGAAAAAAAGAGGTAATTGTTCCCCTCTACTCATCACTCCTTAGACCCATTATAGAGTACAACGCCCCTTTTGGTATGTACCTCACAAGACATCTACAACAACTGGAAAGGCCAGAAAAATACCTCACAAAGAGGATTACTGGGCTCAAACAGATGCCTTATGCAGACCGTCTCAAAAAACTCCAGCTTTAATCAATCACATATCGCCTACTCAGAGGCGATCTCTGCCTAACATACAAAGCTATGTCAAACCCAGAGCTGTTGGACATACTCCACTTAAAGAAATCCCAATCCCTCCGAGCTACACGCTCTAGGGACCTAAACCTTGTCACCACAATAAACAGAACATGCTGGAGGGATAGATTCCTGTCCCAGAGACTTTCCCATACTCTGGAACAGACTACCTATGTCAAACACAGCTCCTCATTAGCACTCTTCAAGAAAAACCTTGATGATTGGATGGGTAATAGGAAATTCACCCCGGGGATCACTTCTGTGGTTCTGCTTGACAGGGGCACAGAAAAATAATTTTCTTGGGTGGCAAAAGCCAGAGTACCTTTTTGGCTAGGCTTGTATAGGCCCTAGGGCCAATAGCCTAGTACCTACCTGTGAACCTATGATCCCTCATATATACTCGTAATCAACCTTATAATTTTTTTCAGGAAATGCAAATGCTTCTATTGCCCTGCTCATAAAGTCTCAGCTTACTATGTCAAATGCTTTCTCTACATCAAGACCCACCAACAACAGTGGTATTTTCTTACATTCCCTCTGGATCATCAGTGTTGTGTTAATGTTGTCAAATGTTTGCCCCCCACCACAAAAGCGCATTGATCCATATCTATCAATTTTGGCATTACTTCTGTCATTCTTTTAGCCATTATAGACATTTACACTTTTAAAATCATGGTTTATTATTGAAAGGGGCATGTGTGAAGTTGGGTCCGGTGGATCTTTATTCTCTTTAGGTATTACAGCTACCACTGCTTTCTTCCAGGATGTTGGTACTTGTCCTCCTCTTAAAATACTGTTAAATAAAACCTTCCAGATCTTTATCAGTTTTTTCCCTCCTAGCTTCCAAACTTTCCAGGAATGCCATCTATTCCTGGGTAACTCCTCCTGTAGATTGGTTATACATCACAATTTATCTCATCTCCTCCTGTCCTAACCATTAGTAATTGAGCCTTATGTACCTGTAACCTTGGCATATGTAATTCTTCCATAAACATTTCTGTTTGTATATTTTCATGATTTCCCTATTTATCTGCTTTATATAGGCTTTCATAGAATTTCTGAAATATTTATAATATCTCTACAGGATCTCTTGTTACCTTCCTTGTTCTAGGTTCCCTAAGCTTTCCAACAGCCCTTTTTGCTTTCTTTTGCCTGAGTCGTCGTGTTAAAAGATTTTGTACTGTAGTGTTATCAAAAAACAGTTGCTTAACAGCAATCTTTCTAAACTCATGCATATTATCAAGGTAATACCTTATTTTCTGGTTAGCATTCTGCAATTGATCCTCTTTTTGTTCTGTGAGTTTCCCCCTATTCTGCAATTCTTTAACATTTGTCAGTCCCCTCTAAATAATTCTTGTTACTTCTTAACCATAACTCCCTTTTTTTTATTTCCACCCAATATTAAAATTCCACCTTCGTTTTGTCCCACTCCCTAGCTATATTTTCAGAAGAAATTTCCATTCTTTCTAATAGCTCCTGAATAGTCTCCACTACCCATTCCTTAAATTCCTCTCTTTTAAGCAGGTAGGTGGGAAAGTGCCAGTGTCTCACTTTTATTTCATTACCCTGTGTTTTTATTTTAATTAACATTGGCACATGATCTGAAAAAGTTAATGATGTTCTTCATCTCACATTGCTGCAGTCCTTACACTTGGGTAGTCCGCTGTCCTCAGTCGGCCCGAATATCAAAGTATTAGGCTGACGTCGGTCAAGGCGCATAAGACTGACATCAGGACGTCAGGGTACATATGCGCATGACCGACGTCATATCCTCAGTCTTTTTTGCCGCATGGTCCGATGCAGAAGCAGCGTTGCAAGTGCCGTTCGGCGTTCTGAAATTTTTCGAATTCGGAGTTTCAGACCGAGTCAAAGTTGGCTAAGTAGAATATTTTAGTTTTTTCTTGCCTCAGTGGTTTACCGGATGTCAGAAAAAGTGAATAACTGTATTTCTTGTGGGAAACAAATACCGCATAGAGATTATCATACTTTGTGTATTCCTTGTTTGGGGCCTGAGCACGACGTTGTTGGGTGTCGCTTTTGTGCTAGGTTCAATAAGCGCACTATTAAGCGAAGGTTAGATTGTGCCAGGTTGGTCTTTGGGAAGCGGTGCAATTATAACATGCCGCCGGATGCTCCGGCGCCGCTTCTTCAAGAAGCGCAAAGACAAGGCAGCTAAGCCCAGGCAAGAAGAGTCGTCCGTGCGGACGCCGGTTCTTTAGAGGTCAGTGGAACCGGTGGTTCACTGAGGCTTCTCTGGAGGCCCAGGGGGAGACCTTGTTATTGCAGGATGTGGCCTCTCAGGAGGCAGGTCAGGCTGAAGGGGCTTCTCAGGTTACTGTACTCCCTCCCTTCCTAGGGTGGTTAGGCCCTCTCCTTCTGTTTCTAAGGCTTCTCCCAGAGGCAGGCCAGGTTTAGCTTCTGTTGGTGTTACTCCTAGTTCTTCAGGATCTGTGCCCAAGAAGCACATGCTTAAAATGGCAGACGATTTAATTACTTTGATTAGAGGTTCTTTGCCCCCCCCCAGATAAGAGGCCTAGGGTGGAACCAGAGTTGGGGAGTTTTGAGCAGGCTTCAGATGTTTCAGAGTCTTGCTGAAGACTTGCAGGAGTATGATCCTTATTCTGATTCTGATGCAGATGATTCCACTCCTTCTGCTTCTCCTCCAGAGGATTTTTCTTTTCAGAAACTCTTCACTCCATGAGGGAGCATTTTAAGTGGGAAGGTCAGGACTTCTCTGATTCCAGGAAAAGGCTTAGGGAATTTTGCTTTTACCCCAGCATAGGCCTTTGGCTATACCTCCTGTTCTGGATGTTGTGGAAGATGTGTTTGCGGAGGCTTCACTTAATCCTGATTCTTTGCCTCCTGCTCCTGTTAAACCGGATAGGTATTATAGGGTGCCTGAGGCTCATAAATATCTTTATAAGAGTCCTAGGGCGGACCCAGAAACTGTTAGTCAGGGACCTAAGGGTGTCAAGGCCTCTGTTGTAAAAAATCCGGTTCCTCCAGATAAAGAGGCCAGAGCTTTGGATAGATGGGGAAAGAAAGTCTATACTTCTTCCACCTTAGCTATGAGGGCTTTGAATTGCCAGTTTCACATGTTAAAATATCAAAACTATCTTCTTTCTCAACTGAAGTCTAAGGTAGATGCTCTGGCGGAAGGCATTGTGTGTAAGGAATTACAAGATTTGGTACATGTCTCTGAACAGGTGGGTAAGCATTCTTTACAATGTGGTTTTGATGCTATACAAGCCTCGTCTAGGGTGGCTGCCACTGGGTCAGTGCTTCGCAGGCACGCCTGGCTGAGGGATCAGAATTTATCTGAACATGTTAAGACAAGGATTTTGGATGCTCCTTTACAGTCTGATGTGTTGTTTGGTTCTCCTGTGGAGTCAGTCTTGAAGAAAATGGAAGACAAGGCTAAGTCTATGCAGACTGTTAAAGATTTTTTGCAAGTCCAGCCTCCGAAGTTTAGTAGGAATTGGGCTGCTAAGGGGTGGACGTACTCTTCTTATGATTCTCAGTCTAGGGGTAGATCTAGACGTGGTAGGGGCAGAGCTCAGAGCTCCTTCAGACCTAGAACAGGGAGTTCTCCTGCACAATCTTCAGGTGAGGGCAGGGGCCAGTCCTTTCGTAAACAGGCCCAATGACCTACCTTTTCAGCTGCCAGATCCTTCTTGCCTGGCAGCACCTTTGGGAGGAAGGTTGGCACTCTTCAGGGAAAACTGGAGTTTGATTACCCAAGAGAAATGGGTATTGGATATCATACACCAAGGTTACAGGTTTTATTTCCATACCTTGCCTCCTTTCAAAGGCATGCCGGACGTTCCTCCTCAGCAAAGAATAGAGGCTCACAAACAAATTTCTCTGCTGCTCCAAATAGGGGCCATACAACCGGTCCCTCTGCCAGAAGTGGGCCTAGGATTTTATTCTCGCCTGTTCCTAGTACCAAAGAAGGGGAACACGTGGAGACCAATTTTGGATTTATCTATCCTCAACACTTATCTGGACATTCCCAAGTTCAAAATGTTGACGTTACAACAGCTTTTACCTCTGCTGGGCAAAGATCACTGGATGGTGACTCTGGATCTCAAGGAGGCTTACCTTCATGTTCCTATCAGGCTAAGTTGCAGGAAGTATCTACATTTTCGGGCTGGGACTTCTCATCATCAGTTCTCTGCATTGCCCTTTGGCTTATCTACTGCGCCCAGAGTGTTCACGAAGGTTCTGGCTCCAGTGATAGCTTTCTTCAGGCTAAGAGGAATACAGATCTATCCTTATTTGGACGATTGCCTGATTCTGGCTCAAGGAAAGGACGAACTTCTTCATCATTTACACTATGTGATAGCAGTGCTAAGATGCCTGGGGTATTCTGTGAACGAAATAAAGTCCAGTCTAGTACCCTCTCAGGACATGTGCTTTCTGGGTGTGAGACTGAATACAGCATCCTAGATGGCCTTTTTGACCCCGGACAAACAAAAGAATCTTTCTCTTTACTTCCATCAATTGTCTCATCAGTCCAGGCTGACTGCAAGGACAGTCCTTCAAGCCTTGGGGTTCATGGCATCTTGTATTCTGGTGCTTCCCAATGCCAAACTGCATATGAGGAAGCTACAATGGTATCTCAAAAATGTATGGACACAGCACTGCCAAGATATGGACACTGTCATTCAGATAATACCTTGCATTCAAAAGGAATTTTTGTGGTGGACTCAGGAATGTCACCTAAACAAGGGACTATCTGTGACCCGGCCAGAGGCGAGTCAGATTCTAACGACAGATGCCTCAGACAAAGCTTGGGAGCTCATCTAAATGGAAAGTGGATACAAGACACGTGGCCTGCCAGACTTCTACATCTACATATCAACTTGAAGGAGATGTTAGCAGTCCAATTTGCATTAATAGCTTTCAAGGATTTACTTCTTCCAGGGCAGGTGTTGATTCTAACAGACAACACAACTGTCATGTGGTACATCAACAAGCAAGGGGGAACACATTCTTATCCTCTGTGCAGACAAGCAGTGATTTTGTGGGAGACTGCTCTCAGTTTACAGCTAAATCTTCAGGCAAGGTTTCTGCCGGGAGCACAGAACTCCTTAGCAGATGTGTTGAGCAGACAAATTATGGATCCCCACGAGTGGAAATTGGATCCTCATGTATTTCAGAAATTGACAGTGTCATGGGGAACTCCAGACATAGATCTGTTCGCTTCTCCACTAAACTACCAGCTGCCAAAGTTTTGCACAAAAAGTTTTCATCCCACAGCTTGGAAAGTGGATGCTCTTTCATTCAATTGGAGCAATCTTCATGTGTATGCCTTTCCACCTCTGCCTCTCCTCCCAAAGGTACTTCTGAAGGTCAGACAGGACAAGCCAAAGATGATTTTAATAGCTCCAGATTGGCCTCGACAGCACTGGTACCCACTACTGAGAAGTCTGGTACGGGAGCTTCCATGGCCTTTACCTCCGATTCCACACCTGCTGTCTCAGGAGAACAGTCATTTACTCAATGTCAAACTTCACTCTCTTCACCTGACAGCCTGGCATATTCTGTTTTAAACCCTGGAGGGTCTCAGCTTCCATAGCAAGTTTTGAATGTTATTTTGGAGGCCAGAAGGCCTAGTACAAGGAAAGTGTACGCAGATAAATGGAAGAGATTTTTATTTTGGAGTGCAGCAAAAGCATTTGATGTTTCTAAGCCTAATTTAAGTGTGGCTCTTCAATATCTTACTGAGTTACTGGACAAAGGTTTGTCCTTCTCTTCTATTAAGATTCATGCTGCAGCAATTTCTGCTCACTGTGATTGTGACCCACCATTGTTTTCTCATCCTTTGTTTAAGCAATTCCTTAGAGGGCAAAGAATATAAGACCCCACGGAGAGCTCCTACTCCTGCTTGGGATCTCAATTTTGTGTTGGAGAAACTCACTCTACAACCTTTTGAGCCTGCAGCTACTGCTGAGTTGAAATATTTATCATGGAAGATGCTTTTTTGTTAGCCATTACTTCTGCTAGAAGGGTTTCTGAATTACAGGCCCTTATGGCAGTTGAGCCTTTCTTAATTTTCCATAAGGATAGGGTATCTTTGCGTACTAATCCTTCCTTTATGCCTAAAGTGGTTTCTAGTGTGGCTTTAAACCAAACTATTCATTTGCCTACTTTTTATGCAAACCCCCAAAATAAAGGGGAAAAGATTTTGCACACTTTGGATATACACAGGCAGTTGCGATATTATTTGAGCAGAACTAAAGGGTTCAGGCAGTCTCAGCAGTTATTTGTTTCTTTTGCTTTGAGTTCTCAGGGCAAGCCTGTGTCAAAACAAACTATTTCAAAGTGGATTGGGTTGTGTATTGCTTTCTGTTATTCCCATCATGGTAAGGAGATTCCAGCTGGGATTAGGCCTCATTCCTCTAGGGCTACTGCCACTTCTACAGCTTTTCTAAGGGGGGTAGCAACTAAAGATATTTTGGAGGCTGCTACTTGGAGTTCAGTGCATACTTTCTCTAAGCATTATCACCTTCCACTTTACTCTAAATCGAGGGCTGGTTTTGCCACTGCAATTTTACAGGGCATTTTGGCAGCTCCTACTGCTTTATAGTTTTGCCATCCTCCCTTTTCTCTGCTTTGGGATTCTACCCAAGTGTAAGGACTGCAGCAATGTGAGATGAAGAACATAGTACAGTTTTGTACCTACCATAAATGTAGATGTTCGAAGATCCACATTGCTGCAGTCCAATTTACCCTCCCTCCTTCCCCTCTGTTGTTAGAGGCGGTTGTGTGGTGTGGGTTGTACATAGTGTAAATATTGTATATATTGTACATATGGTTAGTACACGGGTGGTTGGTTGTTTTTTGTTGTCTTTTGGTTTTGACCTTTCTGTTTAGGGTCTTCTGACATCTGGGGCAAGAAAAGACTGAGGATATGACGTCGGTCATGCGCATATGTACCCTGACGTCCTGATGTCAGTCTTATGCGCCTTGACCAACGTCAGCCTAATACTTCGATATTCGGGCCGACCGAGGACAGCGGACTACCCAAGTGTAAGGACTGCAGCAATGTGGATCTTCGAACATCTACATTTATGGTAGGTACAAAACTGTACTTTAAGTTGTCCATCTCGGCTTCGTTCTTGCTGTTTGGGTTCGGAGCCACTCTGCCAACTTCTATAGCTCGAGAGCTGTTTACTGGCTCGAGGCTGCCCCTTATCCCAGCATGCCCAGCGTCAGCTACCTAGATCTCGTTTGCCGCTTTAGCTGCGAGGTTGCTTCCTTACTGGCTCAGGCTTAGTATAGTTTTTTCTATTAATATATTGTTGTGTATTCTTGAAATTTTGTCAAGTATTTGTCAATTTTTTGTGTAGATAATATTCCTTTATTCCTTATCGCTTTCTTGTGTATTTTAGCTTTGTTGGCCGTCACTCCATAACTCGCAGGCCTTCTGTTTCCTTTGAACTCGTTAAAAAAAAAAAAAAAAAAAAAAAAAAGGTCTATTTGTTTCTTGTTTTTTTGTAGTGTAGCTTTTTTATTATTGTTGTTGTGGTTGTTGTTTCTATAATGTCTAAAGATACCAAGGTATCTGGCTTCAAAAAGTGTGACTCATGCTGTCAGAAAATGTCTCTGACAGATGGGAACACTAGCTGTGTATATTGTTTGGGTGCTGTTCACCTGCAGGGCTCCTGTTCTATATGTCACGCTTTTAGTCCAAGGGTCCTGCAGGAGTGCAAAAACAAATTAATCCTTCGGGGATTATTGAAGCCTCAGAATTCTCCGGCTAAAAGTACTCAGCCAGCGAAATCCCCTAAGTCTGTCAAGCCGTCGGCTCCACCTTCGGAGCTGACTCCTTTACGTGACCAACCAAGTATGTCGGTGCCGGTTGGCACTGACAAGACAACTCCTCCGTCTGCTCCATCTGCTATTTCTGAGCGGTCTCGAAGCCATAAGAGACTGACATCTCCGTCCTTTGAGTCCATCCACTCTGCACCTCCGTCACCTTTGTTACAGAGTGAACGTAGCCATCATTCTTCCCATTCCTCTCGATCATCGAATCATGATGTGGAGAGAGTAGTAAGTAGGTTGCTTAAGTCACAGACACTGGCAAAAATTCTGTCCAGCCCACCTCAACAGGTATCGGCTCTAACCACCTCTATTTCCGTTCCTCCTCCGACTACATTTAGCTCGGAGCCGGAGACCATGGATCCGCAGGTAGAACCGTCGGCGCCGATCATCATCTCTCCGGTTCCGACGTTGACTCCGATTACCTCGATTATACCTTCTATCAAGGGATCTGGGCCGAGGCTCTCTTCTCGGCTCCGGGGTGGGGGTGGCATCGGACCCTTGTCCGACTCCATTCTCCCACTCGGAGTTTCAGCGCAGGTGAGCTCGGCTCCAACATCGGCCTCGGAGCCATCACCCTCGACATGGAGAAAGACTCCTGTTTCTTCAGAGCTGGAGCTTTCTCTGCCTAGAGGTCGGGATGCCTTCAAGGTCATGCGGAGTGTACTGTCCCCCGAATCAACTCTACTGCCAGCTCCATCAGCTCCTCCCCCCCGTGGTGTCTGTTCCAACCTCTACTCCTCCTCCAGACCCCAAGTGTAGGGAACCTATGCCCTAGGACACCCCATTGGGTGATCCCTCTTCTTCAGAAGCCTCCCCTGATCACTCGGAAGAGCCTCCCCGGAAGAAGAAGTGCAAGAGGAAGCACATAGACTCCTCTGAGTCTGTCACTTCAGATACAGACATGGATGAATCGGAAGAGTCCCCAAGGTCCCCCTCTGAAGATGTTTCCTTTTTAGACATCCTTGAAATGCTTAGACAGAGGAGGGACTGGACTTCCCTAGCCCCTACCGAGGATGAGTCTGTATACCTGGACGCATTCAGTTCCCGACCTTCCACCTCCTGAGCATTTCCTCCTTTCGATCCACTCATGTCTGTATTGGCTCGAAAGGCTTGGTCAGCTCCAGATTCTGTGGAACCTACACCGTCGAGACCAAACAAATTTATTACAGCCCCACAGGACAAGCAATTCCTCTTCAAAGGTGCGCCCATTGATGCCATGGTGGTAGCAGCAGCCACCAAGAAAGAGTTAGCAGAAACCTCTTCATCTGCTAATCCTCTGAACAAAGAGTCTCGGACGATGGGCAGATATGGAAAGTGAATGTTTGCTTCAGCGACCTTTTTAATGAGGTCCCTGAACTATCTATGCCATTTTACACGTCTTCAAAGGGATCTCCTGAAAGAGCTTGGAGATACCCTTCAAGGTCCTACAGCTGAGGGAGCACCAGCTAAAGTAGCTTCTCAGCTTGCGACTCTTAATTCCATAGTCAACTCCTCCATGAGGCTGATTTCCTATGCAGCCGATGGAGTGAGCAGAGCCGCAGAGACAGGTGTGGCTCTCAGGAGACATGCTTGGATGCAGCTGTGTCAGTTTGCAGAACCCTTTCGAGCATCGTTCACCAATACTTCCTTTGATGGCTCCTTTCTCTTTGGGCCTCAGGTGAAAGACACATTGACCAGGTGTGAGCAGGAAGGCAAGACTCTCTCTGCCATGGGAGTCCGTTTTTCCACTCCTTGCAGACCTTATCCCAATGGTCAGAAGAGCGGAAAGATGTGGTTCCGAAAATCCCAGGGACCCTTGCCTGACACACGTGGTGATTTTCCCCCCAGGAGCAGAGGGGGAAACAACAATAACAGATGCCCTCGTGGCAGAGGGGGACCGCAAAACCAGGGTGACAGAGAAACCTTCTCTGCCAAACCCTTCCAGCATCCCTGAAGGGTTGCCCGACTGCTCACCTCTGGAGGCAGTCGGGGGAAGACTTTCGCTGTACCCAAAAGCCTGGCAAAATATAACAAGAGACAGTTGGGTATTATCCATCATATCCGGAGGTTACAAAATTCCCTTCCATCAATCCCCCATACAGTCAAAAAAGCCCATCCCAGATGTCACACCCAATCTAAGGGATCAGGCAGTCACAGAAGTTTCAAGACTGCTAGGAAAAAGAGCCATTCAAGAAGTCCCCGCAGACCAACTAGGTTCCGGAACTTACTCAAGATTCTTTTTAGTACCAAAAAAGACAGGGGACTGGAGACCATTACTGGATCTCAGCAGATTGAACAAATTTGTACAAAAAAAAAACTTCCGGATGGTGACACTGCAGTCCATTTTCCCTTTTCTGGGTCAGGACAATTGAATGTGATCGATAGATCTTCAGGACATGTACTACCATATCAAGATGGACAGACGCTCCAGGAGATTTCTTCGCTTCCGGGTAGGGGCCAGTCTCACCTCAGCCCCCAGGATGTTCACCAAGTGTATGGCAGTAGTCACAGCTCACCTGAGGCGTCAAGGATTCCAGGTGTTTCCCTGTCTAGATGACTAGCTTCTGACTGCTACCACCAGGCGTCAACTCTTAGAGGCACAGGATTATACAATCACATCATGCACTCAACTAGGCATTACAGTAAATTTCGAAAAATCTGCCTTGTTGCCCTGTCAGTCTATCACATACATAGGAGCAGAATTAAACGCATAAGAAATGTTTGCAAGATTACCACAGGAAAGTTTTTCCACTATTCATCAACAAATGTTAATTCTAATGCAGAGCAAAAGGGTTCAAGTCAGACTTGTCCTCCAAGCTCTAGGCTCCATGGCAGCTGCCATTCTTTTTGTCCCATTAGTGCGTTTCCACATGAGAATCCTTCAGTGGCTTCTTTTCACGCAGTGGTCTTTCCAGGAACTACCCATGTCTCACATGATCCTGATCACAGAAATATGCAAAAGGCACCTTTCATGGTGGATGGTCTCCTCACTAGTAATTCAGGGCAGATCTTTCATACAACCCCCTCCGGTAGCCACATTGACCACGGACGCCTCCCTGATAGGGTGGGGGGGGGGCATTATCTAGGCAGGACAGTCCAAGGCACTTGGCAACCTCACGAGTACCATCTGCATATCAATGTCCTAGAAATGAGAGCGGTTCTTCTAGCTTTGCAAGCCCTTCAAGACTCTCTTCCTTCCGGGACCATTGCAATCCAAACGGACAACATGTCAGTGGTGTGGTACATCAACAAACAGGGCGGGACCTGGTCTTACCCCTTGTGTCGAAAAGCACTCAGACTGTGGCAGTGGGCGATTTCCTCACAACGTTTTCTGATAGCAATGCACATCCCTGGGAAATCCAACGTCATAGCGGACAAGCTCAGCAGAGCTATCCTCATGCCTCACGAGTGGTTTCTGAATCAGGAAGTTGCAGATCTTATCTTCCGCAAATGGGGACAGCCTTGCTGCGACCTGTTTGCCACTTCTCTCAACAACAAATGCAGCAGCTACTTCTCCCTACTTCCTCTTCCAGGTCATATACCCAGAGATGCTCTAGTCCACGATTGGCCTCAGGGACTCCTTTACGCTTTTCCCCCTTTTCCCCTAATTCCAAGACGGAAAGCAAAATCGTTGGGGTGCAAAATGATCCTCATTGCCCCATATTGGCCTCGACATATATGGTTCCCGTTCCTACATCTCCCCCTTCTGGATCAACTGTGGATTCTGGACCCAGTTCCAGATCGTCTGATTCACCAATCAGGCAGGTTGCACCAATCCTTTCAAACTCTCCAGCTCACAGCTTGGTTACTCCACTTCCAACCTTAGCCAGGCTTTCCAGTATCTCCCCAACAGTCCGCGATATTATTCTTTCTTCACATAAGTCTACTACGAGGAAAACGTATGCTAGTAAATGGAAACAGTTTTCTTACTGGGCAGAATGTAGAAATTTGGAACCTTTCTCAGCCCCAGTCCATGAAATTTTTGAATTTCTAGCACAGCTTTTTCAGTGTGGTGCAGCTTCCGCTACCATTAGAGTACAACTAGCTGCCATTTCTAACTTTCATATTGGTATGTTTAATTCTAGCATAATCCTCTCATAAGCTCTATAAGGCCTTTATGAAATGAACATCTCTTCTTAGAACCCCAGTTAGAGATCCTCCTCCTCCTTGGGATCTCAATTTAGTTTTAGCTTCCTTAATTTTGCCTCCCTTTGAACCGGCAGCATCATGTTCTTTAAAATTTCTTTCTTGGAAGACACTTTTTCTGGTTGCTATCATTTCAGCTAGACATGTCTCAGAACTTCAAGCATTGTGTGTTCGTCCTCCTTACCTGGCGTTTCACAAGGACAGAGTTTCTCTGAGGACTAATCCATACTTTATTCCTAAAGTCTGCTCAGAGAACAATTTAAATCAATCCATAGATCTCCCAGTTTTTTTCCTAATCACAGCAACAAGGCAGAATACAAGCTCCACCAATTGGATGTACACAGACAATTGCGTTTTTACCTCCATAGAACTAAGGAACTAAGAAAGTCAGACCAGTTATTTCTTTCTTATGCTTTCAACAAACAAGGCCTTCCAGTTTCTAAAGTGACCTTATCCAGATGGTTATCTAATACTATTGCCTTTATTTATCAGTTACGAAATAAAGAGCTACCAGCTAAATCAAAAGGTCATTCCACTAGAGCATTAGCCACCTCTGTAGCTTTTCAGTCTAGGTTGCCCATAGACTCAATCTGTGCAGCTGCCACTTGGGCAAACCCTCGCACCTTTATCTCTCATTACAAAGTAGATATGGTCTCCAGGAGCAGAGCTTCCTTTGGTTCTACTGTTCTGAAGAGTCTGTTCCAATGAGCCACCTGGGATTTTAGGTGCTAGGGACGCTGTCCCAAACAGCAAAAATGAAGGCGAGATGGACAACTTAACATAAAGAAGTTATGTACCTACCATAACGTTCCATGTTAGTTGTCTTCATCTCACCTTCCTTCTTGTGTCCCTACCTCTTTCCCCCTTCCTAGAGGATTGTGAGGAGTTCCCTTTTGTTTTCACTGGCTGAGCATCTTTTATTACTTCACATGCCAGGTAATCTATAACTCTTTCCTTGTTTAGGTGTATTTGACAACCAGTTTTTAGGAACTGGTTACTTTACTTATGTCCAGTGTGTGCTATCACAAACGAGATCTGGGTAGCTGATTCTGGGCATGCTGGGATAAGGGGTAGTCTCGAGCCAGTAAACAGCTCTCGAGCTATAGAAGATGGCCGAGTTGGAGCCGAGGATCGACTCCGAACCCAAACAGCAAGAAGGAAGGCGAGATGAAGACAACTAACATGGAACGTTATGGTAGGTACATAACTTCTTTTTCTGTGTGTATCAGTACCTTTAATTAAATGCACATGTTCTTGTGAAATGTAAATTCTTTCTAGCCTAACCTAGTTTTTATATCTTGGAGAATAATGTGTAAATTCACTGTGAACTCCTGCTACTGAATTCACATCTTCTGTGGCAAATATTTTCATAAATTTCTTCAGAAATCTACCCTGCTTTGTTATACTTTCCCTTCTGGGCCTCCGAGATACACATTCACTGCTGCAAATCACATTCCAATCCCCACCTATAAGTAATATTCCTTGCTGAAAACTGATTTTCTCAGAATTTTTTTAAGTTCCATTTGTAGCAGTTTTAAGTGGAATATAAATACATGCCAGTGTAATTCTCTTCCTTTGCCGGTAGCCCCTTAGGACTACAAATCTGCCATTATTATCTTTTTATCTTCTTTTATAACTATTAGTGCTCCTCTTGCAATTAATGTAAGTACTCCTCTTTTCCTTTGTCCCAGGTATTAGAATAACCATCCTGAAAACCTTTCTTCATTAAATTCACATGTTCATTACTTTCTAAGTCTGTCTCCTGTAATATAGCTTATTTGCATTCAACGTTTTTAATATAGTTCACTACTCTTTCTTGTTTGTATTTATCTGTGAGGCCATTTACATTTAAAGAAATTAAAGAAAGCATCATTATATTAAAAAGTTATCATTCCCACCTTTTAGATTAGTTGACTGTGCCTCTGTATAGTAGGTCACAGAAGGTAGCCCTTTTAAGGTTAGTTTACTTTACCTCTGTCAAGCAGGGACACAGAAGAGATCCCAGGGGTAAACTTACAATCTCCCATCCACCCGTCAGGATTTCTCTTGAAGAGGGTCAGTGAAGGGGCTCTGCCTAACATGGATTGGGATTTTGTTCCAGAGTGAGGGGAGCCTCTGGGATATGAGTCTGTCCCTCCAGCATGTCTTATTTATTTCTGTGCTGAGGTTCAAGTCCCTGGAGAGTGTAGCTCTAAGGGATCTGGATTTCCTGAGGTGAAGCATGTCCATTAATTCTGGGTTGGACATGGCTTTATATACGTCAGACACAGATCGCCTCTGAGTAGGCGGTATGCAACTGAGTAGAGCTGGAGTTTCTTTAGCCGAATTGCATAGGGCATCTGTTTGAGCCCCTTGATCCTCTTGGTGAGGTACTTTTGGGGTCTTTCCAGTTGCTGCAGGTGTCGGGTAGGGTACATCCCATATGGGGCATTGTATTCAATTATGGGCCTGATAAGTGATGAGTAGAGGGGCACAATGACCTCTCTTGATCTAGATGTGAATCCTTTCATGATCAGGTGGGCTATAGAGAAGGTCTTTCTAACCACTTTGGCAATCCCCCTGGATAACTGGGTTCCTATTATTCATCAAAAGGACAGATCATCGAACAACATTTTAAATGGCATGCCATTCATCAAGTCATTCTTATTGAGATCACATTATGATAGTGATCGGAAAATTTGTCCTTTCCCCACTGTAGTGCGATCTCGGTGTTGGTATATATATAATTAGGGGAGAGTGTGTGTGGGGGGTTTGATGAACGGCATTTCCGATGAAATGCTATTTGATGATATAGACCTGGATAATCTGTTTGGCTCATAAGCTGCCAATCTTTTCAAGGTTTTGTAGGAACAAGGCAAAACAATGAAATATTGCTGTCAGATTCTTCTTTCTTTAGTTCCCATGTACCATAGAAATTATCCAGCAAAATGTACCTACTTTGCCAAGACAGATCCTTGAACACCTCATAGGCAAAGGAAAATTCCTAAGAAAAGTCCCCCCCCCCTCAAAAAAAAAAAAAAAAAAAAAAATCAGAGCGGAACTCTACTTGTGAGGCCTCAGTTTGGTAATAGGCCCCAGTGACTATAATCCACACAGACCCCCCCCCCCCCCCAAAAAAAAAAGACTGTTGCTTTCTTCCCCATTCTGGGAAACAGTAACCTCGGACAAATGGGACTTAAGTATTATCAAGGAGGGTTATGCTATGACTTGGGAAAGCAGCCCATCCCCTCTTCCTCCCAATCATATACACTTGCTAGACCCTATTATACAAGATTTACTGGCTCATTGAGCCATAGAAGAGATCCCTTCAACCTTTTTAGGAAAGTGATTTTACTCTAGGATATTTCTTGCCCTAAGAAAAGAGGGCCAATGGAGACCTTTCCTGGATGTCTCTAGGCAAAACATCTTTTTGAAACTCCCTTCTTTCAAAATGCTGTCCTTACAAACTCTTCTACAATTCCTGCTTCCTCAAGCCTTTTTGGTATCCTTAGATTTTAAGGATGATTATCTGGATATTCACATCTGTCCTTCCTGTGGAAAATTTCATATGTTCCTCACCTGCTCATTGCACTTTCAGTTTGCTGCTTTCTCTGCTGGTCTTTATACAGCTCCAAGGGTTTTCACAAAGTGTCTAGCCCCCATGGTGGCTTTGTGATGTACCCAGAGCATATAAGTCTTCAATTACCTGAACAACGTTCTACTCCAGGCCTTGACCAGGACCACCCTCCTCAAGTATCTTCATTACACTGTACGACATCCGATCCTCCGGGGGTTGGCCAGTAATTGCAAAAAATCCCAACCCAAATCCCACCCAATAATTGACCTTTCTGGGATACAACCTTGACACGTCCACCATGCTTGCCTCTATTCCTCTGGAGAAGGTCACTTCCCTAACCACCAAGTTCTTAATGTTTTCTAGCGAGGACCATTGCAAGGCCAGACAAGTCCTCAGGGCTGTTGGGACTCGTGGCTACACATGAGAAAACTGCAGGGGTATCTGAAATCAGTGTGGTCCCAGCACTCTTACCCTATCAAGACTCCTATTCCTCTTCTTCCTTGCATCAAGAATGAGCTCCTTTGGTAGAAGAGCCAGGTGACTCTCAACCCAGGTCTTCCAGTCACTCAAATCCCACACAACCAAGTCCTTTTTTACAGATTCCTCAGACAGGGCATGGGAGGCTTGCACAGGAGACCACAGAATTCATGGAGACTGGCCTGCCCATGTAGTGAAAGAACACGTCAACATAAAGGAAATGAGGGCACTCCTACAAACCCTACAGAACTTCTTGCATCATGGAAGCCAGGCACTTTACTGGTATACATGGACAGCACCACAGTTTTGTGGTAGATAAGCAGGGAGGCACAAGATCCTACCCTTTGTGCAGCCTGGCACAGGAAGTCTGCCATCTTGCCTGTCAGGTAAGTCTTACGCTTTGATGTATATCCCTCTCAGCAGAACGTATTGGCAGACTCCGTAAACATGTACATAGAGGACTCTCACAAATGGCCTCTGAACACAGGGGTTTACAAATCCATCACTCATAGGAGGAGTTTCTCCTGAGCATCACCTACTCCCTCTTTTCTGCACAAGGAACCCATCTCCTTTAACATGGAAGACAGATGCCTTCTCCTTCCAATGGATGAGAAAGTTACTTTATGCATACCTCCCTCTGCCTGTGCTCCCAATGCTCTTACTCAGGGTCCAGGAGAAGTCTTCAGAACTCCTGCTTCTAGCTCCTTTGAAGCTAAGGCAACACTGGTAAGTGATCTTTCACCTGTCAAAGGGAAATTACTGGGGAATCCCTCCGCAACCAGATCTAATCATGCAACAGAAAGGGCAGCTGCTTCATTCCAACTTGCCCTCACTCAGACTCTCTGGATGATAGGATTTTAATAACTACAAGATGCACCTTCTGTGAAGAGGTTTGGGTCTTTCGTGATGCCAGGAAACCTACTATCATGAAATCTTAAACAGCCAAGTGGAAGCATACTTCTTAACCACTTGGTGCAAGAAATCTGGGCAGAACCAAACTTTTTGAGGGGGCAAAGAGCCAAATTTATTTTTTGGGAGGGACAAAGGCCCAAAAATAGGTACTTTTTTTAAATATTGCTGTTATAAACTTAGAAAGTTGACAGAATAATAGGGTTTACATTAGCATGAATTTCTTGAAAGGTAAGAAGTCTGAAATTCAGATGTCTGTCATTATGTTCTGACTTTGATCTTCACTGATTTTTCAGAAAACCAAAAATTTCATAAGGAACAGACTGGAAATGTAAGGCAAGAATCTAGACATTCTGTGAAAATCTGGACTGTGGATATGTATGAGTGGAAGCAATTCTCATTCTAGTGCCTTAAGCACAAACTTCAACCCCTTCTATTGGAGATTCCCACAGTGCTCCAATACTTGTGTGACTTACTGCATTTGGGGTTGACCTCTTCCATTAAGGGTCATTTACCTGCCATTGATGATTGTTTACCTTTTTAGCCCCTACTTATGTCGAGGACAGAGGATAAGCTTTTTCTTAGAGGGATGTTGTATCTTAAACTCCCAAGGAAGCTTATCGCCGTACCACATGATCTTAATTTTGTTTTGGAAAAACTCACTTTAGCCTTGTTTGAACTGGCTGCCTCCACTATTCTCACATTCTGCACCTGGGAAACCATTTTCTTCATGGCCCTGACTTTAGCCCGCAGACTGTCAAAACTCCATGCTCTTATGGCTATGTGACGTCCCCTATCTGGGCCAGTAGTCAAGGAGCCTGAATCTTCACTGACATTGGAGAGGGATGTTCACTTTGAATACAAATTTATACACTCAGTATTTCCAGATGCAGACCTCTCTGCATCAAGCACAATTTCCCTTAAGAGCACATAGGGAACCCACTCAGCCCGGGGTCTAGGTTTTTCTTTCTGTCTCTCCCCCGGTCCCCAGTAAGGCTCCCCGCTGGCACAGCTTCAGAGTTAAATCCTCAGCCAAGTCCTCCACCACTCTCTCTGTGAAACCAGTGCTTCGTGTCCCTGCCCAAATAGCTGACACACACACCATTTGAGATTTAATTTTCAAGCACACACACACACACACACACACACACACACACACACACACACACACCTGGGCAGGGCTGGCACAGATTACCTGCCCTACCAACTTTGCCCAGATTATAAGGAAAATTCACTGCCACCAGTCAGCTACTGTAAGGCTCTTAAAAGGGTATCTAATTATACTGAGTGAAATTAATATTAATATATATTGGTAATGTTGACCAAACAGCCAGGCTTTCAGGAGTGACCAGAGTTATCACCAAATAAATATGTGCAAATACTCTCAAAACTTAATTATTTTCTAAAAATAATCAGCCACAATGAAACGTTTAAATATGTTTAATAGTAAATAATAAAATAAAACAAAAATGCTAAATATCTGTTTACAGTAAACACCAGAGTTTCAGTCACAGGAAATATTGAAAATAACATAGCTGGAAAGAGTCACACAGTTAAAGAAAAAAAAAACAATGCTTAACTGTGCTCACTATATTTTTATGACTAAGCAATTACTGTTGATACTAAATAGAGCAAGGCAAGATAATGTGGGTGAGTGATCCTTGTCAGATCTAAGACAGAATACAAAATGCTGAGAGCAATTTCATACTTATATCTAAAGATTATTTCTGGCTTCCAGAATGACATCACACACATCTGGTCATCTGGCTGTGTTTGCCACACTATCCCCCTTCACTAGAAGCTGCCAGGATTTAGCACTTGTGTGCTACAGTACACACTAGACCTTTAGCTAAGTTTTATTAAAGCATCTGGAAACCGTGAAACAATAAAACCATTCCACTCTTCCTACAGGTGCTACAACCTATTATCTAGCACAGATATTGTGTCTCTAGCTCCATTCAGAACTGTGGGATAACATCTTTATGGCTTAACCCATAAAGTAATTTAATTTCAGATATATTTTAAAGTTTGTGATTAACCTATTTTCTTCCAGTTCTCTGTTAAAACATATGCATTTAATTCAGTTGCAGCAGTACATGTACATTTCTTTTCCTTCCAGCTGTGTGCACTGTTGACACATTTTAACTCGAGCAAACCTCACAAACACATTTTCAGCACAAGCATCTGTAGAAATCAGTTTGACATACAAATGACATATTATTTACAAAATTCCAGCTAGCTGTACTGGCATATGTTACACACCCACTGCCCTACTTCTCCTTGCTTGGCTGGCAGTACCTCCCATCGTCACATCTCTCCCTCATTTGAAAACTCAAGCTAGTTTTTCAATTGGCCCTTGAGAAACGTTGCTTGAGAGGAATGAGCCTATCTGGGAATACATTATCCTATACCCTGTCATGAGAGCCCATCTGCATTGGCATTGCTAATCCTACTGTGGTACTGCACTGTCATATATGCCTGCAACCCTAGGCTCCACCTTAGTAACTTGTCATTCTGCTGGCTGGCTCGATATAGCCATGTTAAGGGATTGTGGTCTGTAGCTGCAGTGAATTTCCTTCCATACAGATAGGATTGATGTTCCTGCACTGCCCATACTATGGCAAAACATTCTTTTTCTACTGCTGCATAACATTCCTCCCTTGCTTGGAGTCTACGACTGACATAAACCTCTGGGTGCTCTTCTGCCTATGAGGAAACCTGTCTGAGGACAGTCCCTGTCCCATGATTCAAAGCATCCACCTGTACACCAAATTCTTTGCTGTAATCTGGACTGGCTAACAGAGGGGGTGTCCTGTCTGTTAGCAAACAGCAGATGGGGCAAGTATTTGTCCCACTTTCTCTTAAACTGGTCTGCAAATGCCCGTAGCATGCTCTTTAGTGTAGAATTTAACCTCTCCACAAGACCATTAGTCTGTGGATGGTAGGGGTGGTCTTTAGGTGCTTCATCCCACAGAGCTTCCACAGGCAAGACAGCAGGGCTGACATGAAATAACCACCTTGGTCAGTCAGAATTTCTCTCAGGAAACCTAATCTGCTGAAAATCTCTAACAAAACATTTGCCACTTTCTCTGCCTCATTGGAGGACAGAGCCACTGCCTCAAGGTATCTAGTAGCATAATCTACTACCACCAGGATATAGTTCTTCTCTGTGGAGCTTGGGGTACTCAGAGGCCCCGCAGTATCCATAGCTACCCTCTGAAATGGCTCCTGAGTCACAGGCAAAGGCATCAAAGGAGCTTTGACCTTGTCTCCTGCTTTTCCTACTTTTTGCCACTGCTCACAGGTGCTGCAGTGCCCTGTTACATCCCTGGCAATCCCAGGCCAATAAAAGTTTTGCATAATATGTCATTTGGTATGCTTTATGCCCATGTGACTTGTGAAAGAAATGTTATGGGCTCTGGCTAGATGTACCAGAGGGTAGGCTCTAGGCACTGCCAACTGCTGTATTACCTCACCCGCTAGCCCTCCATCAGAGGTCCACTCTCTGTACAGTAACCCTACATTCCAGTGTAGAGACGTTCCTTTTTCTTTGAGAATCAGTTACCTCCATAGCTACCTCCCTCAAGCTTCTTAGTGTAGGGTGTAAGAGCTGTGCCTGTCTCAGCTCTACTTTTGTGCCTCTTCCCAGCTCCCCTTCCACAGGAAGTCTGGTATCCTCTGACAGCAGTGCCTCACTGTCAGCCTGGGTACTACCACTCCCCTCTGCCCTTGCTATCATTCTGTCCAAGGGAAAATCAGTACCTACCAGCAGCTGTGGCTCACCTTCAGGATCACTGCTACCCGATTAGCCCCCTCCCTGAAATAGCCGCGCCACTAGCCCTGGCTTCAGGTGTGTTGTCTGGGTCTCCCAGGGCTACCAGACGCACATGGCATGTCTCCAAACCTGACTGCATGTCACTGTATGCACACAAGGTACTGCATTATCAGAATCATTCCGATCAGGTGCCCAAGCCAAGTCCTCCACCACTTTCTCTATGAAACAAGTGCTTCGTATCCCTGCCCCAGTAGCTGCTTTTTCTTCACAGATCCTGACAAAGCGCAGAGACCCAGAGCCTCAGGAAGCCCCATTGGGTGGCCCATGCTCTTCCAAGACCTCACTAGAAGCTTCCACTGATGAGGTTCCCAGGAAGAGAGTTTGTAAGAAGAAATATCTAGACTCCCCTCAGGAGTCCCTCACATCTGATACTGAGTTGGATGAATCAGAAGGGTCCCCATGGTCCCCCTCTGAGGATATCTCATTTGCAGAGATGCTTGAAATCCTTAGGCAGAGGGGTGACTGGCAGTCCACAAACTCTACTAAAGATGAGTCGGTTCTCCTGAAGGCTTTTGGGTCTCAGCCCTCCACCTCTTTGGTGTCTCTGCCCTTCGATGAACTTGTGCAGCTGGTGTCACAAAGGGCGTGGGAGTCTCCGGACACCATGGAGCCTGTCCCTAGGAGGCCTAATAAGTTTATATCTGCTCCCCAAGATAAATCATTTTAACTAAAGGTGTGCCAGTTGATGCCATGGTGGTGGCAGCAGCCACCAAGAAAGAAATGTCAGAAACTTCCTCTTCTATCCATCCTACTAATAGAAACTCCAGGATCATGGGTAGATATGGGGAGTGCATGTTTAATTCAGCAACTTTTGCACTCCGTTCGCTTAACTACTTAACCCATTTCACGAGACTACAAAGAGATCTCCTTAAAGAGCTGGGAGATGCTCTTCAGGGTACAGTAGCTGCAGGAGCTACAGAAAAAATTGCCTGCCAACTTGTTACCCTCAACTCCATTGTTAACTCGTCTATGCGCCTCATTTCATATGCAGCTGATGGAATGAGCAGGGCAGCGGGTACAGGAGTTGCTCTTAGGATGCACTCCTAGATGCACTTGTGTTCCTTCGTGGAGCCCTTCAAGTCATCCTTTGTGAATACTCCCTTTGGCTCATTCCTTTTCTGGCCCAAAGTTAAGGAAACTTTGACCAGGTGTGAGCAGGATGGAAAGACTCTGTCTGCCGTCGGAGTCTGTTTTTCCACCCCTACAAGACCCTACCCTGAGGGTCAAAGGGGAGGGAAAATGTGGTTCCGAAAAGCCCAAGGAGTCTTTCAGGACACACATGGTGAACTCCCCCTCCAGGGGCAGAGGAGGGGGCAATAATGGAAGACACCACCCTCGTGACAGAGGGCGTCCGCAAAACCAGGGGGACAGAGATCACTTATTTGGGAAGCCCTATCAGCACTCCTGAAAGGAGACCCCGACTGTCCTGCTCTGGAGGCAGTCGGGGTCGCTTATCTTTGTACCCAGACGCCTGGCTCAGAATAACAAACGACAACTGGGTACAAAGTATAATTTCCAGAGGATACTTATTTCCATTTGCTGCACCTCCTCCACCGTCAAGAAAAATCCCGGACGTTCCACCCAGTTACAGGGAACAAGCAACAGGAGAGGTCCAAATGTTGCTAAGAAAAAGAGTCATCCAACCAGTTCCAGCAGACCAAACAGGGTCCGGAACTTACTCAAGATTCTTTTTAGTTCCAAAAAAGACAGGGGACTGAAGACCTATGTTGGACCTCAGCAGGCTAAACAAATTTGTCAAGAAAGAGAAGTTTCGGATGGTCATGCTTCAGTCGATACTTCCCTTCTTAGGGAAAGACAATTGGATATGCTCGATAGATCTTCAGGATGCGTACTACCACATAAAAATGGCCAGGCTATCCAGGGATCATCTGCCCTTCTGGCTGGGAGCCAGTCATTACCAGTTTCGAGCCTTGCCCTTTGGTCTCACTACATCCCCCAGAGTGTTCATCAAATGTATGGTGGTGGTCACGGCTCACCTGAGACATTTAGGATTCTAGGTGTTTTTGTACCTAGACGATTGGCTCCTCACCGCCACCACCAGGCATCAACACATTCAAGCCAGGGAATCCACTCTGTCACTCTGCAGCCAGCTGGGTATTACAATAAACTCAGAATAATCTGTCTTGTCACCATTGTCTTTATAGGAGCAGAACTGGACACCACCACCATGCTAAGACTTCCAGTAGAAAGAGTCTTACTACTATATCAGCAGGTCCGCATTCTGATATCTCAAAACAAGGCTCCAGCATCAGAAGTTCTAAAATTGTTAGGTCTGATGGCAGCAGCAATTCTGGCCATACCACTGTGTCATATGCACATGCAGATACAGCAGTGGCTGTTGTTCATTCAGTGGTCTTACCAAGAGCTCCCCATGTCTCACCTGATAATAATCACAAACTCCTGCAAAAAGGATTTTCAGTGGTGGTTGACCTCACTTCATGTCACAATAGGATGGCCCTTTGTTTTACCCCCACCAGCGGCCACAGTGACCACGGACACTTCCTTGATAGGGTTGGGGGGGGCATTTTTAGTGAAGGACAGCCCAAAGCACATGGACCGATCAAGAGACACATCTGCATATCAGTATCTTGGAAATGAAAGCAGTACTTTTGGTGTTGCAGTACTTCCAGGACTCTCTTGCTCTGGTTACAATTGCGATTCAGACAGACAATGTCAGTGGTCTGGTACTTGAGCAAACCAGGAGGAACCAGGTCATACCTCCTTTGTCGCGAGGCCCTAAGAGAATGGCAGTAGGCTATATCCACCCAGCACTTTCTGTTAGCAATGCACATCCCGGGGAAATCCAGCGTGATAGCAGACAAGTTGAGCAGAGCAATTTTGTTGCCTCACCAGTGGCCCCTCAAGAAAGAAATAGCAGACAGGATATTCCGCAGGTGGTGCCAGCCTTGCAGCGATCTTTTTGCCAGTCACATGAATACGAAATGCAGAAGCTACTTTGCCCTGATTCCCCCACCGGGAGAAGACCCAAGGGACGCATTCATTCAAGATTGGCCTCCGGGTCTTCTCTATGCTTTTCCATCAATCCCTTTGATACCCAAGGTTCTAATAAAAGCAAAATCTCTGGGAAGGACTATCATTCTAATAGCCCCTCATTGGCCTCATCAGATTTGGTTCCCCTTCCTTCAACTTCATCTTTTGGGAGGATCCTTGGATTCTGGACCCAGTTCAGGACCTTCTGACGCACTCATCGGGGGAATTTCATCCCTCTCTGCAGTCCCTGAAGCTGACAGCTTGGTTGCTCCAATTCCCATCATAGCCAGGTTCTATAACCTTTCTAATGAGACAAAACAAATTCTCTTATCCTCTCATAAATCCACTGAGGAAGCTATACCTTAGCAAATGGAAAAAAAATTCTATATAGGCCTCTAAAAACAATATTGATCCTTACCAAGCCCCTGTGGCCTCTATACTAGAGTTCTTGACCATGATCTTCAGTAAAGGAGCTGCAGCAGCAACAGTCCGTATTCAACTTGCTGCCATTTCTTTCTTCTTGGATTCAAAGGGTTGAATATTGTGTCACACAAATTATCCAAAGCTTTTCTCAAAGGGACCTTTCATCTCAGACCATCTGTGAAATCTCCCTATTCCCCATGGAATCTAAATGTTATGCTTTCCCGCATTATTCTTCCTCCTTTTGAACCAGCTTCCTCATGTGACCTCAGATTTTTGTCATGAGTCACTCCAACAATCTAGAATACATGCTGCACAAACTTGATGTTCACAGACACCTCAGATTTTATTTGGACAGAATAAAAGATTTCAGGAAATCAGATCAGCTTTTTGTTTCCTTTTCAGACTCCAGGAAAGGTATTCCAGTGGCTAAAACAACTCTGTCTAAATGGTTATCTGATTGTATCACTTTTGCTTATTCAACTGCCAATATGCCCTTATAGCATAAAATTAAAGTTCACTCAACCAAAGCAGTTTCTACTACTACTGCTTTTTCTGCCAGACTTCCTATTGATAACATTTGTACAGCAGCCACTTGGTCAAAACCTCATACCTTTATCACTCATTACAAATTTGACAGGGCCTCCAGGGACAGGGCCTCCTTTGGATCCACTGTCCTGAAAAATATACTCCCGTGAGCCACCCGAGATTGATGGTGCTTGGAACGATACCCATCCCTAAGAATGAACGACGAGATAGAACAACTTTACATAAAGAAGTTATGTACTTACCATAACGTTCCATGTGAGTTGTTCATCTCGCCTTCATTCTTGCGTCCCTCCCTCCTACCCCCTCCTGGGCTTTTAGAAGACCGAGATGCTAGATCCTTCCTGGTCACTCAACCCTTTTATAGTTTTTCTTATGGAGTTATAGAATGACATGTGGTAGTATTATACACAGCAAGCAATATCTGAGGTAACTCTAGGTGTATCATGGGATAAGAACTTGGCCTTGAGCTATTTGAAAACCTCAAGCTTCGTAGTAGGCTGACTAGGGATTGGCTCCGAACCCATCAGTAAGAATGAAGGCGAGATGAGCAACTCACATGGAATGTTGGGGTAAGTACATAACTTCTTTTTCTACCAGCTTTGCCCAGATTATAAGGTAGATTCACTGCCACCAGTCAGTTACTATAAGGCTCTTAAAAAGATATCCAGTTGTACTGAGTGAAATTAATATTAATACACATGGTAATGTTGGCCAAACAACCAGGCTTTCAGGAGTGGCCAGAGTTATCACCAAGTAAATATGTATAAATACTCTCAAAACTTAAATGTTTTCTAAAAAGGATCAGCCGCAATGAAAAGTTTAAATATATTTACAGTAAACACTTGTTTAACCATAACTCAAGCAGCCAGCACTTTGAAACAACTGGAAAAAAATATCGAAGAAATATAGTACAATTTTCATGTGTTGCACTTTCTGTTTTCCCCCCCGCAGAAACATACCATACATTTTTAGAGTTTTAGAGTTTTAAAAAAGGAAGATTAGAGTAAATTCCCTGTCTCCCCAACTTGGGAACAAGTCAAACTAAACAAGTAGTATAGGGTACAGTATTAATCAGGCCTATTTTTAATAGCAACTCTCAAGTAACCAAAAATAGTTATTTTACATCTACAAATCCCCATGGGTGCAGGTTAACTGAGAGTTTACTGTAGTAATAAATAAAAGAACATGAAAATACAAAATATCTATTTACAGTAAACACCAGAGTTTCAGCCACATGAAGTATTGAAAATAACACAGCTGGAAAGAGTCACACAGTTACAGAATAAACAATGCTTAACTTTTCTCACTATATATATTCCTGACTAAGGAATTACTGTTCCTACTTACTGAATAGATCAAGGCAAGATAATGTGGGTGAGTAGTCTATGTTGTCAGATCCAGGACAGAATACAGAATGCAGAAAGCAATCTCCTACTAGTATCTAAACATTATTTTTGGCTTACAGAATGACATCACACATACCTGGTCATCTGACTCTTTCCCGCACTATCCCCATCACTAGAAGCTACCGGGGTTTAACACCTATGTGCTGCAATACACACTAGACCTTTAGCTAAGTTTTAGTAAAGCATCTGGAAGCCATAAAACAATAAAGACATTCCACTCTTCCTACAGGAGCTACAACCTATTCTTTAGCACAGACGTTACATCTCTGGCTCCATTCAAAACTGTGGGATAACAATTATTTACAAAATTCCTGCTAGCTGTGCTGGAATATGTTACACATCCACTGCCCCACTTCTCCTGGCATGGCTGGCAGTACCTCCTATTGTCTCAGGCTTTTCCACCATTTCTAATATTCCAGAATGTTAGGGTAAGCCACAGAGCCAAATCCTTCTTTCATGCCAAAACGGTTTATTGAGCTAACCTTGAACCAGGCAATCAGTCTGTCTACCTTCTTTCCCAGTTCCCAAAGTAGGGTGGAAAGAATCTTACACACATTAGACATTCAGAGACAATTAGGGTTTACCTGGACAAAACTAAGGATATCAGAAAAATAGATAAGCTGCTTGTCTCCTTCATGGATGGCAGGTTAGGACAACCAGTTTCCAAACAAAGTATTGCATTCTGGATCTCAGACTATTTCCTTTTGCTACTGTTACCATGGAGATACCATGTGGACAAAAGCACATTCCTCTTAAATAGTGGCTTAATCAGGTACCTTCTACAAGGGGGTGAAAACCAGGTCCATTTTAGAAGCTGCTACTTGATCATCTGCCCACACCATCACAAAACACTATAAGCTAGATGCCTTCTTCAGGTCCAGGGCAGTATTTACTAAAACTATTCTGTCTGGCCTGTTAGACTCTTCATCATCTACTTCACGTTAAGCCTGCTACCCTTTTCTTTCTGCATCTCTAGTAGTCACCCATGAGTTATGAAGACTGCAGCAGTGCCTCAGTCAGGACATAGCACAGTTGTATAAGAACTTAACATAACAGTAGATGTCCTACTGATCACTGTTCCCTTCCTCTCACCTTATCCCCCTTCTTTTATTTTCTTTTCCAATTGGCACCAACATTTTGCCTTACACAAGCAGACAAGCTCATTACCCAAGGATATTACAGCTCTTCTTGAAGGGGGGGGGGGCAACCTACCTATTCAAACTAAGCCCCTCCTAGATGACCAGTCTCCTTCCTCTGTTTTCTTCAGGCTGCTGCTGATTTAGAGAAAGTCTGAGAATCTCCCATGTACGTCTGATTTTACACCCGCTGTGCCAGTGAGCTGAGGTCATCATCTTGGACATACATCCTCTGAAAGTAAAGCTTTGGTACTTAGGCTGGACCTCAGTGAGATGCAACCAGTCTGCTACAAATGCTGCAACAGTGATCAGAAAGACGTCTGGTTTATGGTAAATTTTTAAACAACTGTACTGTTCTGTATCCCAGATTGTGAAAGGCTTTTATTCAAGTATGTTTTTAGTTCCAAAGAAAGCTTGGAGACCAGTTCTGAATCTTTCTTTCCTAAATCTGTTTCTGATGGTGCCAAAATTAAAAATGCTGTCACTTCACAACCTGTTACCTCTTCTTCCTCATTTCAGTTATCTGTTAACACCAGATTTAAACAAAGCTTATCATCCCATCCCTATTTATCCAGTCTTCAGGTCTTTGTACATGTCTGGCTCACATTATCAGTTCTGTGTCTTACCCTTTAGACTATCCACTACAGCAAGTGTGTTCACAAAGTGCCCACTTCTAATTATAGCTCATTGCAGTCTACATGGTATTCATATTGTATTCCGTATTTAGACGATATGCCTATCTTTGCATAGCTTTTTTCAAAGTGTCAAAAATTTCTGTCTTGGATAAGGGATCTGTTACACAAGCTGGGATTTCAGCAGAACATTCAAAAGCCTTTTTGCACTCCTTCACACAGGATTGTGTTCGTGAGGTGTCCGCTGGACAGCTCATTTCAGAGAGCTTTTTTCCACAGGAAATAAAGAGAACCATTTCTAGATCTATTTCTAAGGTTTTCAAGTCAGAGTTTTGTCACTGTGAGGGAATACCTCAGGATTTAGTGTCTCAACATATCTATGATTCTCATGATACCCCTGGAAAAACTAATACATAATAAAGAGACAGTGGTAGCTGAAGTCTCTCTGGTCCCAGTACCATCATCCTTTCTCTGTTCAAATCCCAGTACTGAAGATTGTCAAAAGAGAAATAACTTGGTGGAGGCAGCAGATTTCTCTAAATCCAGGTATCCCCTTCTCCCTCTCTTTTCCAAAGCAGTCAGTCATCACAGACGCCTCGGACTTTGCTAGAGGAGCAGTGTCAGGATGGATAAAACTGCAAGTTATGTTGGACAGCAAGGACAGATGTAAGCACATAAATGTAAAAGAGATGCTTGCCCTGATCATGCCACTCAACTCTGACTCATCTTTGGTCATGTGGACCACTTCAAGTTGCTACAGACAGTAACGCACTCATGTTATACATCAACAAGTGAGAAACACCAGGTTGTACCCCCTTTGCATACTAGCCATATTAGCTTGAAATATAACTTCACAGCATACACTCAGTCTACAGGCATCCTACATTCCATCAGAGCAAAACTGTGTGACAGACAAGCTGAGCAACCTTGGGCAGACACTCACAAATAGAAACTTGTTTGGGGGGGGTCTTCCAAGATTTGAACAATCTGTCAGGAGTTCCTCAAGAAGACCTATTTACCTCCTGCCTGAACAGTCAACTGGCAAGGTTTTGCTCCAGGACTCCATGCAAGAAGCCATAGAAGACGGATACCTTTTCTTTTCCTTGGGACAGGAACATTTCTGTATGCTTTTCCACTGATATTCAGGGCACTTCTGAAGATTTAGAAGTTGTCTGCCAAGATCATTGTAATGACCCCATTCTGGTTGGGCAGCAATGGCTCTCCCTTCTTTTGGAAATAACCAGGGACAGTTACCACAGGTTTCCTGACAGAATGGATCTACTCACACAAGATCAGGGCTATTTGATACACCCCATCCCTAATCAACTTCAACTGACTCTAGATGGTAGGTTTTTAATTCCCTTTAGGCCTCCCCTTGAAGACTTGCAGCAGATACTAATGGAGACAAGAAAGTCTGCTACTAGAAAATCATATATTAGCAAATGTTAAAGATTTTTTAGCTGGTGTCAACTACATGACCACCACCCGTTTATGGCTAGTTGATCTCTGGTTTTACAATATTTGGGTAAGTTAGTATCCTATGGCCTTTCTTACTCCTCCATCAAGGTTCATTTATCAGCCATTTCAGCATGTCTGCCCATGGATCCTCATCTTTCAAACGCATTCTTATGTCAATTTTTTTTTAAAATAGGTTTTGTGTAAGAGGCCTCCAAGAAACCAGTGGCCCCTCCTTGGTGTCACGTGCTTTATTTGAACTAGCTAATCTGCCTGATTTAAGTTTCTTAACATGGAAAATTGTTTTCCTGATTGGCCTTACCTCTGCAAAAAGAGTATCTGAGTTGCAAGCTCTTAGGGTGAGTCAACCAGGCTGAAACTTAACTAGTTCTGTTTGCATAAGTGCTCTACCTCAGCTACCAAACTGAGTAAAATAAGTAAAAATAAATAAAACCCATGTCATCTTTTACGGAAACAGGGTTACTTTGAGAGCTAAACCTTCTTTAATGCCTGAAGGGGTATCCGAGTTTACTTTAGGCCAAATTATCCATCCCCCTGTTTTCTTTCCTGAACCTACAAGTGAGGGGGAAAGGATAACCCCATACCTAGGATGTCTAGAAACAACTCTGATACTATCTTGACATAACAAGGTCTTTCGGATCTTTGGATCAGTTATTCATTTCTTGTGAAGGTAAAAACGGACAATCTGTGTTTAAAAAAAAAGAAAAAGACTATTTCCAAATGGTTGTCTCAAGCTATTTCCTTTTGCTGTTCTTATCACAACAAAACTATTACAGGCAGGGTCAAGGTCTACTGTGTTAGTGCCTTGGATTCTTCTTTGCCTTTTTCGAACTAGAAGCTTTGCTAGAACCATTCTCCAGGAGCTCCTTTATCCTTCTCCTTCTAGCTCACAAATGTAGTCAGCTAGCGTAAAACACCTCTTCATCTCCACCCCCCTCTACTTTCTCAGTCCCCCCACTTTTTATCCAGTCTGTTACTACACTCTTCAACAGTATTATTTCACAGTCCTTATTTACCCAGTCTATTTATTGCACTTTTTCGATAGTACTACTCTAAAGAATGCTTATGCCTCTTCATATATTCATACTGCTAGTTTTCCCTCAATGCATGGCTCCTGTAGTCTATCAGTCACTTCCTATTTTCATGCTTTTAGTTTTTCATCTGTTTCCATGTCTTGTCAGTAGTGTTGTATTGCCGAATTTCACCTCACCCATGCTTCCTAATTTATACTATGTTCTACTTATGCCAAAATTGCTTTAATATATGTTGCTTAATTTCACCGCAAAAGTGCTGCAAAATGTATACTGTGTATTACTCTTGAAAAAATAAATTTCTTGTAATGGAGCTTTTCTCCCCAGGCCTCCGCTAAAAATGGGATATTTTTTGGCTCAGTTGGACTTTCCCGGTAAATAAATGTTAAAATAAGTAAATAACTATAGCTAAGGCCACTTCAGCAGTGATCAGTGTGTTGAACAAAGTACAGTGGTGTAAGTGAACTTCTCATAATAGATGTTTGAATGATTACTGCTGTAGTATCTGCTCCCTCCCTCCTTCCCTCTTGTTTTTTGGTATGTTGTTTATGCCAGGGTATGCACATTTACTTTTTGTTGTTCAGGGTATTGGCCATTCAGAACTTGGCCTCCCTCTCTCTGTTGGTTTGAAAGCTCTGAAGGGTTTGGCACTCAAACCTGACTTACAGTTTGGATGCATAGTAGAAGGTAGCCTGAAGCTTTGGAAGCTTCGTGGCTGCGACATCCTCGGCAGGATATAACCTTTATAGTTAAGGCTACAGCAGCAGTGATCATTCAAACAACTACTTTTATGGTTAAGTTTATTTTCACAACTGTTATGTTGTAATTGTGACACTAGTGGTAAGAATAACAACAATGTTGACTGTACTGGAAATTTCTGGAGGATATTTTACAAAAATGTGATTTAAATCAGATGAAAGTATATCTGTATAAAAGATAATTGGGCACAGTGGTTAATGTTCATCACATTACCTGATAGCAGGATTTACAGGTCATAATGCCTTACTTGTGAAAACAGACGAGGAACTAGCTAGAAGGCAAGTGGAGTGGTTATGAAAGGTTAAAAGATCAGTGTAAAGAGAAGTAAAATAAGTGTCTTGAATCCATTACGGGAAGATTACTTGAGTACGAGGTAAGTATTAGACTTATGAAAAATCTGGTTGGACAGAATTTCATGATAAAGTTATAAGCGAAGATGTAGTTCTAGCTTTGAAGCAGGTGAAAAAAGTAGTTTTAGAAGGGGAATAAAATCTTTTGTGGTTATTATTCTGGCTTAGACATTTTTATGTTAGTTGACAAACTGAGAAGGGATAGAATGACAGAAGTGTGTTTGTGTTGCTAGAAAAATGAAATTTGGAAGGATATTGTTAGCTGGAAGTCAGTAACTTTCAGATTATGAATTACTAGGGAAAATTTTACAATTGAGATTGTTAATTTACTTGCAGTGGTGGGAACTACAAGCATTTAGGATGATGAGTAGTAGAGATTTTTTGTTAAACTCCTTTATTAAAGTATTACTTAAGGGTATGGGCAAACATACATTAATTGAAAAGAAAACAAATCATATTAATGTTTTCCCTTTTATGTACAATATACATCACATCTTTTCTTTATGACTACCTTCAGTCCAGTATTACGTAATATGCTCAGTTGCTGCCTTCCCTTAAACCTCATTTTGCCTCCTACTGTATATTATTTTTCATGCATTGTTCCCACAGTTACCATGTATTTCTATGTAATTTGCTCCTTTACCTTTGTAAGATCCCTCTTAGATTACTTTTGTAGTCTTCAGTAACTTAAATACAGTTGGTTTAGACTTGGATTTCCATTTTCTAGTACTTGTTTTTTTGGCAGCCAACAGAATTAAACTTAACAAGGCCTTATGTCTAGGCAATTCAGATGCTGTGTCCCAGCTCAGAAGAATAATTTCCTTAGTTACAGCCATTTGCTTACCCAATATTTTTGACCCAGTATTCTGTAAGGAATTTTTAAAATCTGCCTTCTCATTGCACTCCCAAAATGTATGTTGCCATTTACCTGTTTCTTCCCCATCACACCGTAGCATTTGCTATCTACCCGAGGAAAACTTCTTCAAAGTTTGCTTGAGGTATAAAAATACCTATGCAAGCACCTGGAAAAATCTGAAACCTTCTAGTCTTTCTTGCTTACGTGGGAGCTCTATATATATATCCTTCCACTGTTCTCTCTTAAAGTGCTTTTCCATTTTCTCTTACCAATCTTTTCTAACCTCCTTTGATTGACTCTTATAGTTGTCATGCGATATTTATATGCCCTACTAATTATCCCTTTTTAACAACAAGCTTCTGTTTTAGATTCAGCTAAAAACTCCAGCAGAGCAGGTCTTTTTTTTTCTTAAGCTTTCCCTGTCCCTTTCTCTTTGCCTATTCTGTGATATCGATACCTTGTAGGGAAGGCAGTCTGTTGACTGTAGTTCAAACATATTCTTGGCTTCATCTGACTCTTACCTTTCACATGACTATTACCTTTCCTTCTCCAGTTAATTGTTCCCAGTATCTTGGTTCCTTTGTTAATTTGCTCTAGTAAATTCCACCACCCTCTTGCATGTTTTCTCTACCCCTACTTGCAGTCATCCCCATTGGCAAAATCTCCTTTCTCCGTTCTCATGTTAGCTGAGTTCTTAGAATACTTTCTGCTACTTTATGAATATAAGATTGTGTATGGTTGTTGTTATCCTGCTTAAGAATTTGCATTCAAAATCAAACTCTGTTTCTTGACCTTCTCCCTTGCTTTCATCATCCCTTTCTGTTTTGAATTATAATTGTCTGCTCGTGTTATTATAATGAGCCTTAAATGTGTAACTGTAAAATAGTCCATCAAATCAGGAAATCCTAAACCACTTTATTCTGTTGGAAGAATCAGTCTATCCTACTTAAGTTTTGCCATTTTCCCCTCTCAGATACATTCCTTCAACTTTTTGTTAATTATTCTCCGCAACTTCTCTTCTGTTTGATAAAAATGTGGCTGAAAGTGTATAAAACTAAAGGTACTAAAACATTTACACTACTGGTATCTTTTTCCAATTATTTTTTGTTGATGTTAACGTATTTACAGTGTATATGCACACACACAC
The DNA here is from genome assembly GCF_019279795.1 of Protopterus annectens. Taxonomy (NCBI): domain Eukaryota; kingdom Metazoa; phylum Chordata; order Ceratodontiformes; family Protopteridae; genus Protopterus; species Protopterus annectens. The sequence goes on from NC_056743.1 coordinate 192,344,883, forward strand.
GCACACAACAGGAAAAAAGGGCTTAAATTTTCAAATTCCACTGCTGGTATCTTGCTATCCATGTCCGTAAAAGAGCTTGCATTGTCTTATGTTTAGTCTCTTCCCCCATATCTTTAGCTGCTGTAACAGGAGCCTTTTTAATCCATACACCTACATACTTCATCTTGTTATGTCCCCCCATAAGTATGGGTATTACTGAAGCAATTTGTGTGTGTGCACATAATTTACGGCTATCATCTTTCTTTTATCTTTATTAATTTTATATCCTAAAAAGACTTGAGATGTCCTTTTTGCTGGATTTATCAGGTACAAAATAAAACCGTCTACTAATAAAGGCAACTTTTCTTGATTACCATACCAGTTACATCCTTGCATGTGTGAGTGAGTCCCTTATTTTCCTTGTCAGTGGCTCTAAATGTAAATCAAGTAATGAAGGGTAAAGAGGACACCCTTGCTTAGTTCCTCTGTTCAAGTACAACTTATCAGAGAGGAACCTTCCCACTTCAATTCTTGCCACTGATCCTTCATATATCCTCCTAATTAAACTTATTCTTTCAGGGAATGCATTGTCTGCATCAAGACCCACCAACACCAGAATGTTCTTACACTGTTCTTCCTGCTGTTCAATTAATGTTGTCAAATGTTTGTCTCCCCTTCACAAAACCACATTGATCAATATCTAACAAATTTGGCAACCCCTTTGCCATTCTTTTTTTGTTAGTATAGACTTTATAATTATTGTTTAAAATTGAACTGGGTCTGTTTATAGCTGGGTCTGATTGGTCTTTACTTGTTTATAGGTAGTATAGCCACCAAAGCTTTCTGACAAGATGTTTGTGCTTACCCTCATTTTAAAATGCAGTTAAACAAAATCTTCTAGATCTTTGTAACTTTCTCCCATCTTAACTTCCACAGGAAGACCATCTTTTCTTGGAGACTTTCCTGAATATTGAGTAGACATCACTGCTTTTATCTCAACTCATCTTGTCTTAACTGCTAGCTATTGAGCTTCATTTACCTCTAACCTTGGCATAATTAAGTATTCCATAAATATTCCATTTTTGCTTTTTCTTAATTTCCACATTTCTCTGCTTTTTACAGATTTTCATTAAATTTGAGAAATATCTCTAGTAATTCTACAGCAGCTCTGGTTATTTTTCTTGTTATAGGCACCTAAGTTTGGTGGCAACCCTTTCTGCTTTCTGTTGCTTTAGTCATTGTGCTAAAAGAGTGTGTGACCTGGAGTTATCAACAAAAATAGTTGCTTTAACAGTCATTCTAAATTCATGCATATTATCCAGATACTCCTTCATTTTCTCTTTAGCACTCTGCATTTGTGCCTCTTCTTGTTCTATGAGTTTCTTCTTATTTTGCAGTCCTTTAACATGTTTTCAGCCCCTCTAAGTAATTTCTATTACTTCTTAACCATGTTTCTTTTTCTTTTATTTCCATCCAGTTTTTAAACTCCATTTTCATTTTGTCCCAGTCACTAGCCATAACTTCTGAAGATATTTCTATTTTCCCTAATAACTCAGGAATAATTTCCAATACTCAGTCCTTAAATTCACCTCTTTTTAACAGGTAGATAGGAAAGCGCCAGTGTCTCATTTTTACATTGTTACCATGCATTTTTATCTTAGTTTTTATTGCTACATGATCAAAAATAGTTACTGGATGTGCGTCAAAGCTTTCAGTTAAATGTGCGCATTGGGGAGTAATAAGTAAATTCTGTCAGAGTTCCTACTGTTGAATTTAATCCTCATATCAAATATTTTCATAATTTATTCAGAAATCTACTATCCTTTGTTCTGGGTCCCCCTTATATATTCTTACTATTGCAAATCAAGTTCCTTTCCCCACCTGTATGTAGTAATCCCCTGCAGAAAGCTGATTACTTCTCCCAAAAATGTATTAAGCTCCAAAATAGCAGTTTTTGGTAGAATATAATTACATGCCAGCATAATCCTCCTCCCTTGTCAGTAGCCTCTTTCTGCCACAAATCTACCATTGTTGTCATTTTTTTCCTCTTCTATTACTGTTGAAGAGCCGCTAGCAGTCAGTATTATCACTCCCCTTTTCCTCTGTCTCTAATACTCTGCTGAATACCCATCCTGAAATCCTTTCTTTGCCAAATTCACATGCTCATTTATTTCCAAATTTGTTTCCTGCAGCATTGCTGTGTATCCTCTGCATTTCTTAATATACTTTTTCCTTTTTGTCTGCGTTGTAAGACAATATGGATCGTGTAGCCATTATGATAAAAAGCTATTTTTCACATCTAATATGTATGAAGGTTTTTTGAATGTATATTTCCAGCTGTAGTTTTACATGCACTCACTAATCTTTGGCAGGCTGATCTTTTATACAGTTGATTCAGTGTTGTTTGTTTTTATCGGCTTCAGCTGTGGGTTGTCTGATCCGACCGGACCTGTCCTTGGCACCAAATTTGATGCTATTTGGTTCCAGAGGTTCAACTCCTCCCCTACCCATACTTCTCTGGTCCTCCACCTTGCTACTTCAGATCTCATTTGCCACATGTGGTGTTCAGTTGTGTGTCCGAGGTCTCCATTTTTCTTATCCTTTGCAGAAATTTCCCTTACCGAGAGTTTTTTTTTCTCTCTCTCTAGTTTGTTAAAAACTTTAGTACTAATAAATAAAGTAGTTAGCTGTTTTTTCTAGTTAAGTAGGTACAAAGGTTTTTAAGATTGTTGTATATAAGAAATATGTACGTACATAGAGAAAAGTTTCTAAAGTTTTATAGTTTCACAGAGATTCAAGTAGGATTTATTAGTATTAAAATTGTTAATTGTTATTGGGTATGCCTCATAGATCTCTAGGATAGATTTAAATAGATCAATACAGCTCTTATATTCAGCCATTGTTTCAGTGTGTGTATGTGTGTGTGATGTTCATCGTGCATACAGCTGCAGTCATAACAGATGGGTTTTCCTGCCGTCAGGCGGGTCCTCGGTCGGCCGAATTCCAAAGTGTAGGTCCGGCATCAGATGTCGTCGCTTCTTCCCTGACGTCAGTGCGACAGGGGTATAAAAGAACCAGCCGATGCCATTTTCTTCAGTCTTTCTTGCCGCGCGGTGCCTGAAGCGGAAGCAGTTCGCAAGTGCCGGTCGGCCAGCTCCTGAGATTACGAATATTTTTCAACCGAAGTCTTCTTGAAAGCTAAGTACCCCGTTGGGGAAACTTTTCTTGCCTCAGACCGATGTCAGACAAAGTTAATAATTGCATTTCGTGTGGGAAGCAAATACCGCATAAGGATTTTCATTCCCTCTGCATTCCTTGCTTAGGCCCAGACCACGACGTCTCAGCCTGTCGTTTTTGTGCTACATTCAACAGACGCACTATTAAGCGTCGGGTGGAGTTCGCCCAACACTATTTTGGCAAAAAGTTTAATTACATTATGTTGTCGGATACTCCGACTCCAGTTTTAAGTAAAAGACACAAAGATAAGGACCGACATACGAGGTCCGCGACTTCTACCGACACCACGCCAAAGCTGACTACAGGTGGTCCGGTTCTCAGTGAGAAGCCTACGCAGCCCCTGACTACCAATGACACTTCTTTGGCGGTGTCTTCAGTGCCCGAGGTCGCAGGCTGTTCGGCCCACACCCCTACAGATACCGAAGGCACCGTTGGTGAAACTCAGAGTTTAGACAGACCTGCCACCTCTCAAGGTGTCTTCAGGCCTTCCTCTTCTTTTTCCATCAAGGCTTTCACTAAGTCTAAAGCAGCCATGCATACTAAAAGACAAGCTCCACAGGGCCCCTCTCAAGGCCCCATGCCTAAAAAGCAGATGCTCAAAATGGCTGAGGATTTGATTACTCTTATCAGGGGTTCTCAACTCCCACTGGACAAAAGGCCCAGAGTGGAGGAAGAATCCCCTTCCTCAAACCAGGCCTCCATTATTTCAGAACATTCTGAAGACCAGGAACATTGATACTCCCCTTTTGAAGACTCTGATGCAGAGGAGTTCATTCCCTCTGTCTCTCCCCCTGAGGATTACTCTTTTGGGGAAACCTTACATACCTTGGGGGAACACTTCCACTGGGAAGGCCAAGAGTACTCAGACTCCAAGAAAAGGCTTAGGGATTTCCTCTTGCTCCCTCAGCACAGGCCTCTGGCTATACCTCCTGTCTTAGACATACTAGATGATGTGTATTTGGAGGCCTGCCTTAACCCAGATTCTTTACCTCCAGCTCCAGTCAAGCCTGATAGGTATTACCGGGTTCCTGATTCACACCAATGTTTATACAAAAGCCATGCGGCTGACCCAGAAACTATTTCACAGGGTCCCAAGGGAATTAAGGCCTCCACTGCTAAAAATCCATTACCTTCAGAGAGAGATTCCAGAGCTTTAGAAAGGTGGGGGAAGAAGGTATACACCTCGGCCACCTTAATCATGAGGGCATTAAACTGTCAGTTCCATATGTTAAAGTACCAACAGTTTCTGTTATCACAGTTGAAAAGCAAAATGTCACTACCTGAACAACCAGACTTGAAGGAGTTGCAGGATTTGTTACATAGTACAGAGCAAGTGGGTAAACATACCTTGCAATGTGGTTTTGATGCTTTAGAGGCCTCGTGTAGAGCTGCTGTTACAGGATCAGTCATACGTAGACATGCTTGGCTCAAAGAGCAAACCTTACCAGATCATGTTAAAGCTAAATTACTGGATGCTCCTCTGCAAAAAGATGTATTGTTTGGTGTTAAAGCTGAGGAAGTATTAAAGAAAATGGAGGAAAAGGCAAAATCAATGCAAACAGTGAAAGATTTCCTACAGGTACAACCTCCACGTTTCAGTAGAAATTGGCCTTCAAAAAATTGGTCCTTTCCAGCCACGGACAGACCCCAAAGAGGTAGATACAGGCGCCCGAGGGGTAGAGGGCAATCTCAAGGATCGTTTAGAGGGAGACAATGGCAAACACCTACACAAAGAGGTGGTGAGGATAATTCACAACCATTCAGAAAGCAGAACCAATGACTTTCACCTTTGCATGCCAAGCAAGGCTCAAATGGCAGCACCTTTAGGCGGAAAACTGGCATTATTTTCGAAAAATTGGCATATTGTCACAAAAGATAAATGGATCCTGGACATTATAGACAGAGGCTACAGATTCCACTTTCACACCCTTCCAAAAATGAGAGGCATGCCAAACCTGCCACACAATCAAAGGGCAGAGGCACAAAAACAAATTTCAGATCTCATGGACATGAAAGCTATTCAAGAGGTACCTGCACAAGAACAGGGTCAAGGTTTTTATTCCAGAATATTCCTGGTACCAAGGAAGGGCAAAGATTGGAGACCTATTTTGGACCTATCCATCCTAAACACATTTTTACTCATGCCAAAATTCAAGATGCTCACATTACAGCAGCTTCTTCCCATGCTGGGCAAGGAGTCTTGGCTGGTAACATTGGACCTCAAGGAGGCATACCTGCATGTCCCAATCAGACAAGATTGCAGAAGATACCTCAGATTTCTTGCAGGTTCAACACATTATCAATTCTCTGCATTGCCCTTTGGCTTATCTACTGCGCCCAGAGTGTTCACAAAATGCCTGGCATCAGTAATTGCCTACTGCAGACTTCAAGGGATACAAATATACCCATATTTGGACGACTGCCTGATCCAAGCGGACAGCAAGCACATACTTCTGAAACATCTGGTGTTTGTAATAATGTTGTTGAATTCTCTGGGATACACAATCAACAAAAAGAAATCAAGGCTAATACCCTCTCAAACAATAATTTTCCTGGGTGCCATCTTGGATACAAACACCCAGATGGCCTACCTCACGCCAGAGAAACAAGGGCAACTAACTCAATACTTCAGAAAACTGGCAACTTTCACCAGGCTGACTGCAAGGAAAATCCTGCAGGCTCTGGGATTCATGGCATCTTGCATCCTACTAATCCCATGTGCAAAGCTGCATATGAAACTTCAATGGTACCTAAAAAACCTATGGTCTCAACACAGCCACAGTTTGGAAACAATATTACCACTGATTCCATATCTTCAAAAGGAATTTCTGTGGTGGGCTCAAGCATGCCAAAGAAACGCAGGTCTCCCATTCTGCAAGCCTCAAGCAAATCAAGTCATCACAACAGATGCCTCGGATTACGCCTGGGGGGCGCACATGACAGATCGGTGCATTCAGGGCAAATGGTTCCAAAAAGAAAAGCACCTTCACATCAATCAAAAGGAAATGCTAGCAGTAATAAATGCTATTATAGCTTTCAAAGACCTGCTTCTTCCAGGCCAGCTATTGATAAGGACATACAACACCACAGTAATGTGGTACATAAACAAACAGGGAGGAACCCATTCATACCCCCTGTGCAGGCTAGCCATGTCTCTTTGGAACATGGCTCTGGAATTGCAAATCGAGCTTCAAGCACAGTTCCTGCCAGACAAGGAAAACACGCTGGCAGACAACCTAAGCAGAAATATAACAGATCCACACGAATGGAAGTTGCATCCTCAAGTTTTTTCAAAGATAATTCAAGCATGGGGAAGGCCAGACATAGATCTCTTTGCCTCCCACAGAAATCACCAATTGGCAAAATTCTGCTCAAGGACCTTTCATCCACAGGCCTGGAAAGTGGACGCACTCTCTTTCAGTTGGACAACAATGACAGTTTATGCTTTTCCACCTCTTCCTCTGCTGCCCAAAGTTCTATTAAAAACCAGAGCAGACAGACCAAAGATGATTCTCATTGCTCTAGACTGGCCAAGACAACACTGGTACCCACTTCTGAGGAGCCTGATGCATTCTCCACCATGGATCCTGCCTCTAATGCCTCTTCTACTGACTCAGCACAACTTCAAAACTCTTTACAGTCAGCTGAAAACACTCAATCTAGCCGCATGGAAGATTCCCTAAAATCACAACAGACCCTACTCCCCAAGGAGGTGCAGGATGTCATTTTGGAGGCCAGAAGACCTTCTACTAGAAAAGCCTATTCTGCAAAATGGAAACTGTTTTGTGCTTGGAATGAGAAAAAGGGCCAGAACCCTGGAATACTGAATTTACCTCAAATATTACAGTACCTAGCTGAGATGCTAAGCAGTGGACTTTCATTCTCCTCCATCAAAATCCATGCCTCAGCCATTTCTGCAGAATACAACAGTGATCCTCCTTTATTCTCTCACCCCCTCTTAAGACAGTTCCTCAGAGGGGCTAAGAATATAAAACCCCCAAGGAAACAGCCAGTACCTGCTTGGGACCTCAATTTCATTCTAGAAAAACTGACTTTGCCTGCCTTTGAGCCAGCTGCCTCAACAGAACTGCAATATTTGTCCTGGAAAACAGCCTTCCTGCTGGCTATCACCTCAGCTTACAGGGTTTCGGAACTACAAGCCCTCATGGCTGTGCAGCCTTTCATCATTTTCCATCAGGACAGAGTTTCCTTATGAACCAATCCTTCCTTTATGCCCAAGGTAGTATCCAGGGTAGCCTTGAATCAGGCTATCCACTTACCTACCTTTTACCCCAATCCTCAAAACAAAGGGGAGAGACTACTACATTCCTTGGACATTCACAGACAGCTATGTTATTATTTGGACAGAACAAAGCCTTTCAGAAAATCAGAGCAACTCTTTGTGTCCTATGCTACAGGAGCTCAAGGGAAGCCTATTTCCAAACAGACTATCTCAAAATGGATAGCCCACTGCATACGCTTTTGTTACTCTTTTCATGGTAAAACTGTACCTGCAGGCATCAGGTCTCACTCCACAAGGGCCACAGCTACCTCTGCAGCTTTCCTCAGGGGGGTTCCTACCAAAGATATTTTGGAAGCTGCCACTTGGAGTTCTGTACATACTTTCTCCAAGCACTATCACCTACCATTATACTCCAAATCTAGAGCAGGCTTTGCCATTGCAGTCTTGCAGGGCATCCTGGCTCCTCCTAGTTCCACCTAGTGCCTACCACCCCTTTTTTAGCTTTGGTATTCTACCCATCTGTTATGACTGCAGCTGTATGCACGATGAACATAGTACAGTTTTGTACCTACCATAAATGTAGATGTTAGAGTGCTAATACAGCTGCAGTCCAGGTTTCCCTCCCTCCTTCCCCTCTGGGACAGGCCTAATGGCTAACACTTCCTCATACAACCAGATTGGGGTATTCTTTTATGGTGTATTTGCTTGCAACTACTGTTTTTTGATTGTACTGCATTGCATTGTTACATAAATGTATGTATTGCCTTCCTTCTGGGGGCACCTGACATCTGGGGCAAGAAAAACTGAAGAAAATGGCGTCGGCTGGTTCTTTTATACCCCTGTCGCACTGACGTCAGGGAAGAAGCGACGACATCCGACGCCGGACCTAGACTTTGGAATTCGGCCGACCGAGGACCTGCCTGACAGCAGGAAAACCCATCTGTTATGACTGCAGCTGTATTAGCACTCGAACATCTACATTTATGGTAGGTACAAAACTGTACTTTCCATGGTTGAAAGTCAGGGCTTCAAAAAGTTCATGGAGTGTGGGTCTAAGCTGCTCCACTAAGACCCACACTCCCTCTGTATCTACTGTTTAGGAGAGTCTCTTTTGGATACTGTGTGTCAGCCCTGTGATTCTTTCAGCACTTGAGCCTTGCAAACAAGGTGGGAGAAACTAACTGTTGAAGAACTCCTTCCTCTGCAGACAGGGGTCTGCTGCCTCTTCTTCCTCATCAGTGACTTCTGCAAGAACTAAGGACAAGAAATTGAGGAGAAGGCAGATAGGGATAAAGATAATGATTCCAGGCAAGACAAGGAGAAATCCAAAGAAAATGATAAAATGGACTCCGACAAGTCCCGTAAGAGTTTTGGATTCATCTTTGACTTTGGAATTGTTTCCAGCAGTACTTAGACTATTGGAGCCAACTGTCTCTTGACACCATATGTCTCCTCCTTGGCTCCAGCTTTCACCAGAACCAGTAAGTCCCACACTACATTCTCCAATACTTCAAGAGAAGAGATATTCCCAACCACCATTGCCAGCATTTTCCAGGTCTTCGAGGAGTCTAACTGAACAGAATATTGACAGATTGATAAGAAAATTTCTCAGGATGCAGATACAGCTCTGGGGTTCACTCAGTACCATGCTGTGGGAATGTAATGAATGCTGGTCCATCTGCCCCTTCTTTTTACTTCACTGGAACTGATTTCACCCATTGGCGGTGGTAGCTTTCAGCCTGATCTTTGCTGGAGCTGTTAGTTCAGGTGATTACTTTGACTCCAACAGGTACTCTAGCTCTTTTGAGTCGGGCATCTCTGGATCTGGAAGATTCTTGGAGCTGAAGTTTCAAAGTCAAGACTTGGGGGAGGGTTGGACCCTGAAATTTTCAGAGCCATCTGTCCCCCTCAGCAATTTGGCTCTAGATAGCTTGGCATCTAGATCAACTTCAGGGTTGAATCCCAACAGTTCTGAGGTTTCTCTCATATCTAGGGCAGGGGGGCACCTAAGGAGCATATAGTTTGCTCAACCTTTGAGGCTTTCCAAGTCGGTCTTTTCAATGCCAAAGGAAAAGGTGCTGTCTTCAAGATGGGCATGATCTGAGTCTCAACTGGAATCAGCTTCTATTTCTAGTTCTTCTATCAGGGACAGTTGGTTCCACAGACTTCCCGGGCAACCTGCTGTATAAGCTCCGATTTTGATTCTGAACTCTCTGATCATTCCCCTCAGACAGTTCATAGAAAACAGATATGCAGTCTGTGCATCTACAAGCTGAACAAACCATAATCACTTAGAAACTTCACCAGAGTCCGTCACCAGAGAGACAGACTTGGATGAAGGTGAAGGCTGTCCAAGATCCATCTTCTGAGTACTTCACCTTTGGCAAAATTCTGGAATTGATGAAGCAGAGAAGGGAGATGGTCCAAATTTAGTCTTTCTTTTGAAGAGTCAGTGTTCCTAGAAGCCTTTGGGTTCAGCTCAGCTTCCAGGGTGGTGCTGCCTGTTTGATCCACTCTTTGATATGATGGCTCAACAGGCAAGGAAGGGCCCTGATGAGCTGAAACCTATCCCCAAAAAGCCAGATAGGATTCTCTCTGCCCCTACAGACAGGAAACATAGGAACAAGGGTCCTCTGGTAGATGCAATAGTTGTAGCGGGAGCCACAAAGTGGAACTGTCTGAAGACAGTTCCTCAGTCCATCCCTCTAATACGGAGTCAAGGGTGATGGACTGAATTGGAAAATGGACATGCGCTTCAGAAATCTTTGCTGTCAGGACATTGAAGTATATCATATCACCAAATGTCAGACAGACTTGAAGGAAATATCCAAGTCTGTCTCTGGTGTTGTAGCAGCAGATGTTCAGAAGACAGTGGACTTGCAGCTGTCCAACCTTTAGTTTACCTCCAGTACGGCCATGTTTCTGCCCTGTAATGAATTGAATGGCACAGCTAGGGGCAGCAGGCACCTGAATCTCTGTTCACTGTCATAACTAGATGCACCTTTTGTGGAAAACTTCAGGATGTCCTTTATCAATGCTTCCTTTGATGGGTGCAGTGTTTTCAGACAACCTAAGAAATATACTGACCAGGATTTCGCAAGATGGTAATACTCTCCCTTCAGTAGACCTTTGCTTCTCCACCACTAAGAGATCCTACTGTAGGAATTAGCAGGCTGTGAAGTGGATGTGGTTCAGAAAGTCTCTAGAGTCCTTACCAGGAATCTCCTGGCAACAGACTCCCAATAGACTCTCTCATGACAGAGGAGAAGGTAACTGTTATGGATGTTGCCCCAGAGGCAGATGTGACTGCATAACCAGGACTTTCACAGACCATTTCTCCTAAAAGCTTTCAGCGTCCTTGAAGGGTTGCCCGACTGCTGCACTCTGGAGGCAGTCAGGGGAAACTTACCTAAGCACCTACAAGCCTAACAAAACATAATCGCAGATTCATGGGTACAAAACGTAATTTCAGCAGGTTATGTACCATTTTCTCTTCCCCAAGTCAAATAGAAAAAGATTCTTGATGTTCCACCCAGTCAAGGAGAATGTACGGCAACAGAAGTTTTTAAGATGCTAGAAAAAGAGTCATTCAGCCAGTCCCCAAAGACCAGATAGAATGCAGAGTCTATTCACTTTTTTTAGTACCCAAGAAAACAGGGGACCTCAGACCTATAGTCCATTTTGCCTCTACTGAGGAAGGATGATTGGATGTGCTCAGTAGATCTAAAGGATGCATATTATCATGTAAAGATAGAGAGGCATTCAACAAGATTTCTTCATTTATGGCTGGAAGCCAGTTATTATCAATTCAGACCCCTGCCTTTTGGTCTCACCACAGCCCCTGAGTGTTTACCAAAGTTATGACAATGGTAGCAGTGCTTTTGCATCTACTTGGGATCCATGTTTTGCCATATCTCAATGATTGGTTCCTCATTGTTACAATTGATAATCTTGTACCACAAAGACCTTCAACTCCAATTGATGTAGGATCTAGGCATCACAGTGAACATGATCAAAAACCACCATATGCCATCTCAACAGAGATTCCACCTGAACACAACCTTACAGACTGTCCGTCTTTCAATATCTAAGGTGCTTTCTCTCTGTTTCACTGCAGCTCAAGTTTCTTCACCACCCCATCTTTCGGCAATTCTGGTTCTTCATCTGTTGGGCTTTATGGTATTCACAATGCTCATGGTCCTGCTTGTCAGATTCTATATGAGGGTTCTCTAGTGTACTTTAGTAGTACAGTGGTCCTAAAAGGTCTATCCACTCCCTTCTAGGGTGGGAGGGTATTTTGAAGGGAAGACTGTCTTGGGTACCTGGTCACATATAGAGGTCAACCTTGACATCATTGTTCTGGAGATGACAGGTCATCCTTGCTTTGCAGACCTTTCAGAACATTCTCACCAGAGGTGTGATCTGTGTGTAGATAGACGGTATGTTGGCAGTCTGGTTCTTCAGCAAAGTGTAAGCCATGAGAGTGTGGCAGTGGGCGATATATTCACACCTTTTTCCAATAGCGATGCATATCCTTAGGTCATCCAGTGTTCTGGCAGACAAATTGAGTAGCTCTGTCTTAATGCCTCATGAGTGGTTCCTCAATCCAACAGTGACAAACTTTATATTCAGATGCTGGGTCCAACCTTGCTGTGACCTCTGTGTCGCATCTAAACCACAAGTGCAGCAGTTATTTTGCCCATCATTAGCGGACCGGAGTTCCTCTGTGGTGACCCCTTACTGGGAAAAAGCCAAAAGACAAACAACAACAATCCATGGTGACAGTCACTGAGGGATGCTCTGGTCCATAGTTGACCCCCGGGTCTCCTTTATGTTTTCCCCAATGCCTCTAATAAACATGTTTATACAGAATGCAAGAATGTGCAAGGCTAAGGTGATTCTCATTGCCCCTTCATGGCCTCAGCAGACATGGTTTCCATTCTTGTAGCCTCCAGTAGTGCACCCTTCATGGAAACTGGTTCATTATCAAAATCTATTAACCCACCTGTCTGGGCTAGCTCCCTCGGACCAGAAGACCATGAAATTGATCACTTGATTTCTCCAATTCCGACATTAGCCAGAGATGTCAGGCTTTCCTTGTTGGTTGTTCGGATCTTATCAATGTTTCAGAAACAGTCCAGTAGCAAAAAATACCATAACAAATGGAAACGTTTTTGTATATGGGCAACATCCAAAGGACTAGACCTCTTTTCTGGTCCTGTTCCCTCCAGTATAGATGTTTTAATCAGAACTTTTTCACAATGGGTCCAGTTGCTCAGCTGTCAAACTTTAGTTGACAGCCATCTGTAACTTTCATATAGGCCAAAGAAATTAATCTGTAGCCTTCTTGAAAATTTCTAAAGCTTTCTTAAAGGGAACTTTTCTCCTCTTACCCCAGTCAGAGATCCATTTCCTCCTTGGGACATTATTGTCATGCTATAAGCATTAACTCATTGACTCTTTAAACCAGCTGCATCAGTGGATTTAAAGTTCTTCTCTTGGAAAACAATTTTCTTGTGGCTGTTACTTCAGTTTAGTGCTTATCAGAGATGCATGCACTGTCCTGCAAACAACTGTATAGTTTTTTTTTCATAAGGACAGGGTTTCCCTGAGTAGTAGTGTTTTCTCCTTTCCTAAGGTGGCATCCAACACTAATCTAAAACAGGCAGTAAAGTTACCAGTGTTTTTCCATGATTTTCCAACAAATGTGAATATATGCTTTATATGCTGGATATCCATTGCCAGCTCAGGTTTTATCTTCGTAGATTCAAGCCGTTCAGAAAGTCTGATCAACTATTTGTGGCTTTCTCTAAATCAAAATTGGGCAAGGTAGCAGCTAAAGTACTCTGTCTAGATGGTTATCTGATTATATTACATTTGTGTACAATAAAAAAGGGCTTGTCTCTACCATCTAAGCCTACGGATCACTCCACAAGGGTGGTGACCACCTCAACAGCCATTGCCAGTAGACTACCCTATGTATGATATCTGTATAGCAGCTGCTTGGTCTGTATTTCACACATTTGTGTCCCATTATAAAGTGGATGAACAATCTAGGTCATATTCATCCTTTGGCTCCACCATTCTTAAGAGCGTCCTCCTTGATACCACCAGGGTCCGTATGTCTGTGAATCTATTCCACAGTTGACTGGGATGAAAATAAACATTGAATATGAAAGTTATGTACCTACCATAATGGTAGATCCATGTTGTCTGATTATCATCCAGTTCAGCATCCCTCCCACATGCCCCCTGCCAAATTGTCACAAATGAGACTCCAGGGGCAGATTGACTTTGGCATTCCCTTTCAGTATGCAGTCTTTAATGCCACTGTTGTATGACCATGTCATGTCTTCTTTCATACCATTTAGAAATGAGCCAGAATGGGAATTATTCCACTAGCGAATAATTACGTGGCTATGCTTTGGAATGTTGTTGCATCAGGGGCAAACTTAATCTGAGGTAGTAAGGTGGAGACCAGGGAATTATGGGTCGGGGAGGAGTCAGATCCCTGGAACTGAAGAGCTTGAGATTCGCTGCCTGTGTAAGATTTGACAGCTTGACAGTTGAACTGGATGAAAATCAGATAACATGGATATATTGTTATAGTAAGTACATAACTTTCATATCCAGTGTTATCTAGTTTCGTCTGATTCATCTGTGGGGTTGTCTGATCTGACCTCAGATCTGAATTTGAAGCTTTCCAGTTCCAGGGCTCCAACTCCTCCCTTATGCATAATTCCCCTAATCTCCACCCTATTTCCTCTGATCATGTTTTACTGCCTGAGGTGTTCAGTCGTTTGTCCGAGGGCTTTGATTTTTATATACTTTGTGGAAATTTCTAGCAGTTCCTCCCTTATTAAGAGGGTTTTTTCTCTCTCTAGTTTAAAATCTTTAGTACATTAAATTTAAATAATTTAGGTGTATTTTTGTAGTTCATTATAAATGGAGAATGGTCCAGGATTGTTGCACAGTACCAAATGCTTGATTTCGTATAAATGTATTGGAAATGAGGGTGGTTCTACTTTTGTTGCAGGATCTACAGGGTTGTCTTCTTGTTCAAGTGGTAAATATTCAAATGGGCAGCATGACAGTAATCTGGTACATAAACGGGAACAGTATCATATCCGTTATGTCACAAAACCATGAGTGTGTGACAGTGGGTAATGACATGTTACCAGTTTCTGACATCAAGACATCCTTTGATGGCTCAACGACTTGGCAGACAGGCTCAGTAGGAATCTCCTGTTGATTTATCAGTGGTCCCTCAGTCCAGTGAGTGCCAAGAAGATATTCATTTGCTATGGACCTCCCTGCTGTGACCACAGTGCGACTACCCAGAACATGAAATGCAGTAGCTAATTGCTCAAGGCTCCCCCTTGGGGGCAACCACCCAGGGATGCTTTTTCTCTTTATTGTCCCACAGGGTTACTTTATGCTTGCCTCTGTCTTCCCCTGATGACCAAATTCCTTCAGCAAGTCTTCAAGTGCAGGGCCACTGTCATTCTTATAGCCCCATTTTGGCCCAGACAGATTTGGTTCCCCTTCTCAAACCACACTTGAAGCAGCCCCTTGGTTCCTTGATCCACTGCCAGATCTAATCACTCACTCCTCTGGAGAGCCTTATCCAGACATTCCCACCCTAAAATTAACAGCTTGTTTTTTTGCCAGTTATTGTGATGGCAAGGATTGCATTGCTTCCATCAGATGCGGTCTACATTATCACAGTGTTGCATAAACCTTACACCCAAAAGGTTTACTTCAATAAATGGAAAAGATGTACGTCATGGGCAGCATCTCAGAAAATGAGACCTTTTCAGCCTGTATTAGAGATGTTCTCCATTTTCTTACTACCAAGTTTCACTCCAGCTCTAGTTTCTCAGTCATCAACGTTCAGTTGGCAGCGATTTCTTCCATCCATGTTGGTTTCAAGGATAGTTCACTTGCTTCACACAGGTAATGTAAAGCTTTCCTCAATGGCACTTTTCTTGTACAACCTCCAATTAAGGAACCAGTACCACCTTAGGATTTGAATTTCATTTCAGATGCCCTCTCCAAGCCTGCATTCAAACCTGCAGCATCTGCAGACCTGAAATTTGTATTCTGTAACACTATTTCCGAGTTGCTATTTTCTCAGCAAGAAGTATATTAGAACTTGTGTTTTGTATCTCCCTTTATAGTTTTTCACAAGAATTGGGTTATCTTAAGAAACGATCTCTCCTTTATTCCAAAGGTGGCTTCTGTGACCAACCTTTTCCAGCCCATTCATTTAACAGTATTTTTTTTCTTAATTATCAAAGTAAATGAGAATACATTTTGCATACCTTGGACATTCATAGGCATCTTCATTTCGCCCTTCATAGGTCAGCGTCCTTCAGAAAAGATGAACAGTTGTTTGTATGCTTTGCTGAAAATAAACTTTGAAAGCAAGTATCCAAAGTTTTGCTTTCTAGATGTGTATCAGACTTTGTTTACTACATAACAAAACCTTGTTTGCCAAGCCCAGACCTCATTCTGCCATGGCTGTTGGCAGCATCTACAGCTTTTTTCAGATCACATTCCTTGAATGATATTTGTCAAGCAACTACTTGGTCCTCTATACATATCTTCATTAAACATTACAACTTGGATTGCTCTTCAGGGGCTAGAGCTTCTTTTGGAGCTTGCATCCTGAAAGGTCTCCTGCCATGAGGTCACCCATAATTTCTGTAGGTGGCAATTTGCGATTTTGCCCATATGTCGGATTGAATAGATTTAATGAATATGATATGAAATTTTTGTATGTATTGAAATGATAGATCTTTTCATCCCTGTCCATCCAGTATGACAACCAGACCCCTTACCAGTCTGTAGATGTGAAGGAGCTTGTCTTCTTCCTTGAGTCCAAGGCAGTGGAAATCTGAGCTTATGTTTAGGTGTCAAACTCAATCTGAGTTAGGGAAGAGAAGAGCATTGTGGGAAGGAAAAATTCTGAAGGGCTGCAGCCTTGAGCTCTTCAGAACGGTTTTATGGGAAGGAAAGATTTGGAAAGGGTCAAGACTGGAGCACTACGTTTTCTGGATCATATCCAAGTAGAGGCTGTGGGACCTGTTTGCAGTATTGGATGGACTAGAATGAAAGGCTCTATCATTACGTTAAGTACATAACTTTTGTTTTCTGGGACTTCCCTGTTGATTGACTGCACATCATCATTATTATCTCATGTCTTCATGAGTTCACTATTAATTGTTGAGCCTTATCTTCTTCTAACTTTGACATAATTAAGTCATCCATAAATAGTTCCATGTGTACCTTTTCTTGGTTACCACATTCCCTGCTTTATATTAATGTTCATAAAATTCCTGAAATATCGCTAATATCTCTATAGAAGATCTCTGGATATTTTTCTTGCCGTAGGTTCCCTATATTTGGAAACAGACCTTTTTATTTTCTATACCCCAAGTTTTTGTGCTAAAAGATTTTTGTGCTCTGGAGTTATCAAGAAAGAGTTTGCTAAAACTAAGAACACCACCTCAAATGGGCCTTGATAACATCCCAAGATGATTCCTGAACAGTCTTAACATACGACTTATCAAGACCCCTGGAGTCATAATTTAACTGTAATCTTAAAACAAGCTTTGTGCCATAGGAAAGGAGGACTGCAGTGGTCATCCACTTCATAAGGGAGGACCTTCATCCTGGAAATTACAGACCCATTAGTCTGACTAGTCTTATTTGCAAAGCGTTGAAGTAATTATGTAAATTGTCATCAAGGATATAGGAGACTTCCAGACACTGGGTCTATTGCAGTTTGGCTTTGACAAAGGAAGGTCATGCTTGCTAAACCTGGTGGAGTTCTTTGAAAAGGTCACTAAGGCACTGGATGAGTAGAAAGTGGTGCGCACTGCCTTCCTAGATCTGGCTAAAGTATTTCATTCAGTATCCCATGTGGGCATTGTCATTAAACATAAGGAACTAGGCATAAATCCCTTTATACCATGCTAGGTAGCTAGTTGGCTCACAGATAACACCCATGTGTTTAAGATTACTGAAGCCACCTAAATAATACATGGTTTGTCACTATTGGAGTCCCTCAGGGCTCTGTACCAAGCCCACTCTTCCTTGGTGTCTAGTTCTTAGAGATCAAAGGCAATGTGAAAGGCCCCTGGATGACAAAGTTCACAGATGATTGCAAACTGGGAGCAGTCATTGAAAACTCCCAAGATAAGAACACATTTCAGGAAGGTCTAATGCAGACAAACCCTTGATGCCATGGCTTAAAATTCAGTGCCAAGAAGTGTGTTATATTACCTTTTGGGATGTTTGCTACCCTAGGTAACTACATCATCAATAAAACACTCTTAAAAGTTGAGTCACTAGTCCAGGATCTAGGAACTCGAGTAATAGTAATCTAACCTTTGATCAATGTGTCCACGATGGTAAGAAAATCCTTCTCTGCTGCTCAGCTTATAAATAAGGACATGGCATCTAGATCCAGTGATGTCATTGTGCCACTGTACTCAGCCCTCGTGAGATCCATCATATAGGGTCCGAGCACTTTTGGCTGACATCAAAGATTGAAACAATACTAATTTCATGAACTTTAGTCATACTTTGACTTAGGAATGAGGTACGTTCCCGTCATGGTATTAGAAACCCAAAAAGATTTGGGGAAATTAAAAAGAGGGTCCAAATGGAGAGATGATAAATCAGCAAGCAAAGGAGAGTAGTATTGCTGGAATTGAATTCATCCTCAAGTCTTGGATGACTGCCTTCACCAGGTGAACCCTGTTTTTCACAAAATCTCAATACTCTGGATAAAAACTTGCACAGTCCTGGTAGGTGCACTGGTGCAAGGACTGGAAAAAAATGACAGTGTAGAATCCTCAAGACACAAAAACATTCCGACAATGGGGCTAGGCCAGGCTCAGGGGGAGGATGGCCACCCCTGTTGTAGAAGGAAGTAGTAATTCATAAAAATCGCTAAAACTGATAGACCAAAAAAGAGCCAAAAAGATGATAGAGTGGACTTGGAGGATAAGAAAGAAATTATGTATTGTTACTATTATGCAAGAAGCCCAGAATTTCCAGACAGAACATAATACAAAAAGATTGAGAGAAATTAGAGGAAAGAAATGTACTTGCACAAGAAAAACTGTCAAAAGCTTCAAATGCAAATTTGTGTTTATTAATACAGCAGATTTATGAAAAACATTATATAGATCAAGAAACCTTGGGCCATTTGGAAAAATAAGCCACCAAGGAAGTGCAAAAATGTAAAAGAACAAAATCTAGAGATTTTTGAAATGTATAAAAAAGAAATATGGACATGAGAAATCTGATATGGTGCATTATATATGCAAAGGAGAAAGCCATAGTAATTAACACAAAAAAGCAGCACCAAAGATATTCAAAGAGAAATACAGGCAAAGCATCCAGATGTGGAGAATTTCACAATAGAATCACAGAGAGAGCGTAGAACAGAAGATTAGTAAAGTAGAAGTTAAAAAGTAGAAGATAAGTTATGGAATACCTGAGAAGTGAAGGATTTGTTATATCGCAGCATGATGGAACAATGAGTCCCTGAAGTAAGGAGAAACAGGAGGAGCTGGAGACATCTGAAGAAGAAATATGGACATGGGAAAGAAAATGAGATTTAATAAAGTGCAATATTTATGCAGAGGAGAAAAGACTAATCAGTAAAAAAGAGCAGCACCAAAGATTTTTGAAGAGAATGTTGCTATGCAAAAAATAAGAAAACAGAGGAAAACTAGAAAAGAGGATTAGTACTGGAGAGGTTAAAGAAAAAGAAACTGAGGTTATGGACTACCTGGGAAGTGAAGGATTTAGTGTAGAAACTCTAACCTTGAGAACACCACAGCACGATAGAGCAGCAGATCCCCAAAATTAAAGAGAAACAAGTGGAGCGGGAAATATCTGATCAGTTGCCATATGAAGATAGTTTGGAGTCTTCCACAGGAAACCAGTACAAAAGTTCAGTTGGAGTTTGCCAGCAAGGGAAGGAAAAGGAAACTGTGGCAACTCTGATGCAGTCAGTGTTGTGGAGTGATAGGTAGTGAGTTCCAATATGAAAGAGCAACAGATGACACAGGATGAAATTGAGGAAAATGTGGCACAGGAAGATGCCCTGGAACTTTCTGTAGAATGCCCACAGGAAATGGATAACAAAGAATGTGCCTCAGTTTAAAAGAAAATGATTGAGTTGCTTGATTTAATAGAGTTGGACAGACATATCAAGATCTATGAAAGAAACAGACTACAAAAAGTCAATAAAACCCAAAAAGTTAGAAGTTTGATAAAACAAATGAACACAGTAATTAGGACTGCTCATAGAAATTCATGCAATATAACAGAAGTAAATTGGATATATTACTGTGCATCTAAATTAATAACATATAATCATACCAGAAAAACCCAGCACAGTAAGGGAAAGGAGTGGGTGAAATCAAATGCCATCATGAGAGCATCAACTAGAGAAAACTACAAAGCAATTAAGATAAGTAGTGCCAGTGTTAGAAGAGTATAGAAGAGGGAACAGATCAACAAAAATACTCAGACATGATATAAGCAGTGAGCATTAGAACAGATCAGGATCTGTCATGCACTTTCACAAATGAACTAAAAATATCACCACAGGCAGAAAAACTTATAAGATATGCAGATAAAAATAAAGGAAAAATGCAAAATAAACTATTTATTGATGACCCCAAAAAGTTTTATACCAAACTGGGAAACAAGGCAAAAGGAATGAGTTCATAGTCATTTAGAAGTAAACTCAGTCATGACAATGGAACAAAAATATAATAAAAGAAAGTCATATGGAACAAAGGATCATTTGTTGTTAAAAGTCATAATGGAGAACTGTAAAAAGGGGAAGACTCTTAAGTATGGCATGGATAGGCTACAAAAAAGCATTTGACAGTATTCCACATTCATGGATAAAAGAGTGCTTAAAAATGTATGATACACCCTGCACTGATTGTTTACATTAAAGTGGCCATGAAACAGTGGCAAACCATTTTGCAGTTAAGCCATAATAAAGGGCAAATTATTATTTCTGGGATAAAAATTCAAAGGAGGATATTCCAGGGTGGCTCATTGTCACTGCTGCTCTTTTGTCTTGCCCTTTTTTCAAACACTTTTATTGAATTATCACTCGTGATACAGGCAAATTTGCATTAATATAAAAGTAATTAAACTATATTAACGTAAACATTGTACTTCACATATATTGCTACATATCATATACCCTAAGTAATATTACATAATTCAATTCCTGCTTTTTTATAAACAAGAAACATCATACATTTATGTAAATGAAAACAAACCACACCAACACAATCCTAGTCACAAGCATTTTACATCACAAACCATACTGACTGACACACTCCCAGTTGCAAACATTATATTTCACTTATAATCTACCCAATCTTTCTCACTCAAATTACATAGCTCATTTAAGTCCTGCTGCTTTTTAGACCTCATTCCTCCATTGTATGTATTGTTCCCACAATTCCTATTTTTCCTATGTAATTTGCTCCTATCCTTTTCTATAGATCTCAATTCTAGTTGTTTTGTCTCTGTTACTGTATTCACTGTTTCCAGTATAGTTGGTTTAGAGTCTGATTTCCATTTTCTAATCATTGCTTTTTTTGTTTGTAGACACCATTATTAGACACAGCAAGGCATTACCATATCTAGACAATTCTGATTCTGTCTCATAGGTCAGAAGAATCATCTTCCTCTACAGACCAGTCTGCCCACCCAGCATCTCCGACAGTGCATCTCACATGGAATCCTTAAAGTCTGCCAACTCACCGCACTCCCAGAAAATATGTTCCCAATTACCTCTTTCTTCCCCTTCACACCTCCAACATTTACTGTCTACCTGAGGAAAAATTATCTGTAGTCTACTTGGGGTATAAAAATGTTTATGTGCTCTTTTGTCTTGCTCTTAACCTATTAAGCTGTCTACTTAAGAACTGACTTCACATTTTCTTTTTGTGGATGATTTAAAACTGTATATTTCAGCAGATGAGTAACTGATAGCACAGCTGCAAGTGGTCAACACTTTTTCATCTATAATAATGGCATTTGGTTTTGATAAATGTGCAAAAGCGACCTTTAAAGCAGGAAAGCTGCAGCACCAAGAAAATATCAGTCTAGGACAGGAATGTGATATAAAAGAAAGTAAGCAAGAGGCAGTATATAAATATTTGGGAACTGATGAAGGATCAACAATAAAACATAAACAAATGCAAATAAAACCCAGTAAGGAATATTTTCGAAGACTAAAATTAATGTTGTAAACAGCTCTGACATCCAGTAACAAAGGCCAGGCTAAACCAATTTGCTCTTCCTGTCCTAATTTACAGTTTTGGATTGACTGACTGGCCCCAAGTGGTATTGGATCAGTTGGACAGGAAAGCAAGAAAAAATGCTTCATGCTCATTTGATTTATAAAAATCAGCGTATACCAAGATTATATATTCCCCGTTTTGAAGGAGGTATGGGCCTCCTTGAAATCTATTGCATGTATAGATCTGCAGTCGTAGGACTGCATACATCTGCTGAGCTCACAGTCCCAGACAGAGTGAAGGTTTTACAATGTGAGGAGAATAAGTCTAAAATTACATATCGGTGTCAAGCAGGAATGGAAATCAAACCAGAAGTAGATAAAAATCAGGCAGCAACTAAATGTGCCAAAAAACAAAAGAAAGGCTCATATGAGAAGGCAAGAAATGTGGAATATGCATGTAAATATAGTTGCAAGTACAGAAAACTCTTGGAACAACCTCATGTTGATCAGAACTGACTGCAGGAATAGTTAGAGAGGTGAATTTAAACCAGTAGATGAAAGGTTAATATTGGTGACAAATGACAGTGGACTACATACACGTTGGTTTAGAGAGTCCATTGAATATGTGAAAGAAACAGACAAATTTATGTTTTGTAAAACAGAATTGCACTTCTTATTGCTGGGTGTGATACACTAATGGCAGAAGGACTGTATACTGAAAGGTATAGTAATGTGACAAGACTGTTGCGCTGGGGATTGTGCAAACATTACAATACTGAAGTAGCTAAGAAGCATTGGAAACATAAGCCACAAAGCATTATAGAAAATGATTAAGTTTATATCAAATGGAATCACCCATTAACAGCAGTTAAAAAATAGATGACAGAAAACCAGATATAGTAGTCCATGAAAAAGGTAAAAACTTGCATTGATGATTGAAATTATTACACTCAGTGACTACAGTGCCTTAAGTAGAGAGAGCGACACAAAGTCATAAAATACCAGGATGTACAGACAGAAATGAGGGCAGTGTGGAAGGAGGATATGCAGACAGTTCCAACAGTGCTAATAGCAATAGGTCTTGTAAAAATAACAGCCATACTTAGATATGCTAATGATACATGTAACTCAGTATGAATTACAGAAGGAGTCTATTCTGGGCACATCACAGGTGCTGCAAAGAGGATTTCTGGCTAACAGCAAAGACTGAAACAACACTAATTTCATGAATTTTAATCATACTTTGACTTGGGAATGGGGTCCATTCCTGTTGTGGTATTAGAAACCCAAAAGACTTGGAGAAATTAAACCGAGAGAAACTATAAAGCCTCTGTCGGTATGCACCTGACTAGACACCTGCAACATCTGAAAACCTGGAACTTTCAGAAAGGTTCCTGACAAAAATAATTCAGAGTCAACACAGTGTCTTACTCTGATCACCTCATAGTCTTGTCACCACTTTACTGGGTGTCATACAGACTTGTGAGAGGTAATCTTTGCTGGGTGTGCAAGGAATCCCTGGACTCTGTTTTGATGAACCTTTGTATGTCTGCAAAACAAACAGTATCAGAACCATTACATCAAAAGACCCATGTTATGCTTACAACATAAATAGGATATGTTGGAGAGATGTTTCTCAGAGAAACTAATAACCAAACAAAGAAAATACAAACTGATAAATCCGAAAGGTGCCAGGAGCAAGAAGTTCACACCACAAAAATCATTTTTTTGCACAAACCCACAAATAAAATGTGCAGGTAAGCACTTTAATCACAAATACTTAGAGACTTCATCAGATAACTACAGAAAATGAGACTACTATTTAAAAAACTTGCAACAAATAATGTGAGCAAGTCCGCCAACAATTTTAAGGAAACATTACCATTTTATACAAAATTACTTAAAACATCTAAAACGCATCATCTAAAATATGCTTTAAGTCTTAACAAACAGGAGATGGAAATTATACCATTAATGCCTGGTGCACAGCCTGCATTTAATCTTAGTTGCCAGGCAAGCTCTTTTTTCTCCAATAATATACCCCAGGGACCACCCCTGCCACTTTTAATATGCTGTCCAACTATGATAAATTTAAAAAATATGATCTGGATAAATATTAATATATTTAGTCAGAGCACTTTTTTCATTATATTTTTTTATATCATTCAAATATTCATAAACTGTCTTTTAAAAACCTTTCTGTTTTTCCTACATAAAAAACATGGACAGCTCTGGCATAATGCAGTATAAACTACCCCTTTTGTTATGCAGTTGAATTTACTTGGGATATATGTCCTTCTCCAATTAACAATAAAGGTTTCACCAACAGCGATATGTTTTGCAGATTTTACAATTGCGAAATTTAAACATGCCCTTTGTATAGGGGTAGGCATTTTAATACTTTGCTTTAAAAAGATTTTAATGAGGTACTTTTTCTAAAAACTGTACTTGGTCGTTCTCCCAACTTTTTGTTACCCCCAGCATATTCATTTAATACAGCCCTGTTCTTGTTGAGTATAGCTTTTACAGCACTACTGTCATTAGAAAAAGAAGTAATCAAACTGGTGGCATGTATTGACTTCACAGGTGTAACTGTGTTCATACTGGAGTCACGGACCACATTCTCAACCTGGTTACCTTCAGAAAGAATGGGAGCAAAATGCAAAGTTCTTTTCTGTATAATTTCTTGTAGTATATTATCAACAATGGCCCCTGGGTAGCCTCTTCTCAAGAACATATCCTTAATGCTTTACGTTCGGCCAAAAAGTCTTCAAAGTAACCTTTCTTCCTGCCCTTACAAATTGCCCCTTCACCACTGCTTTCTTTTGGTGAAGAGGATCCACGCTGGAGTAGTGAAGAAAATTATTTGAATATGTAACCATTCTATAAATGCCAGAGGTATACATACCTAGTCCTTAACTAACAAAATGTCAAGATAATGAATCCAGTCTGGCTCTATTTCATATGTAAATTGCAAAAAAATATGTTGCTTTATTCAATTATTGAATACATTCTGCTATGACAGCCTGGTTTTTCTTCCAGATTAAACACAAGTCATCAAGGTACCTTATATATAAATGCCAGTAATCCTTATATTTACTATTAAGTACAAAGTGTTTTTCCTATTGTAACATAATAACATTTGCATATAATGAACCACAGGCTGACCCCATGGCTATGCCTTTTTTCTGCAAAAAAAAATATTGTTGATCGATAAAAATAAAATTATTATGCATAACAATTGACAAACGATCAACATAGAGATTCTTCCTATCCTGCGCCAAATCTGTTTCAGTGTGTAAAAGCTCAGCAAACCATTCAAGACCAATGCTGTAGGGAATGCATGCATACAGCCCTTTCACGTCTATAGTCACAAAAACAGCTGTCTCATCAAATTTCAGTTCCTTACAATTTTTAAGAAAATCCCATGAGTCAATACTTAAATGAGAATTTTTTAAAACATATTCCTTGTCACCAGATTCCCTATTTGAAGAGTTTTTCTTTGGTAATGCTATTCCCAGGATCATGGCAGCACTTTAAGTGGGACACTAAGGTTGCAGACTTAAAGAAAAGGTACTGTGAATTAGTTGGAAGTAGGATCCCCTAAGTCTTCAGCTGTCCCGTAGTCCATCTTGGATGGTTTTGCATCTACATCTACTAACCCAGACTCACAGTCACCAGCACTTAAGAAATCAGATGGTTCTGTAAAGTTCCAGAGGAGATGAAATTCCTCTACAAAAGTCCTGTAACAGACACCTCAGTTTTTTTTCTCAATATAGATAGGCCCACCAAACTCCTCCCTATGTCCAGTGCTCTGCCATTAGCTACAGTTAGTAAGGCCATGGGCAGGTATGGCAAAAAAATGTATACCTCTGCCACCCTGGTATTTAGAGCCCTAAACTTCCAAAGTATGTTGTGTATTTTGGGAAACCTGAATAAGCCTGTTGCTGATTTTAAGGATTCTGAATCCATATCCCAGGATGTGTCTATGTTCGACAGTGCCATCCAAGCATCTGGACATTCCATTGAATGCAGCTATGATGTTTCAGAGGTTTCCTCCAGGGTTGCATCCACTAGTTCCATCATCCATGGATTTGCTTGACTTCGCATTCATTTTCTCCTTGAAGATGTCAAGGCCAAGCTAGTGGACTTCCTTCTTCACAGAGATCTTTTGATGTTCTTCGTCTTTCACTGTTGAAGTCATCACATTTGGGTTATCCCTGCCAGGGTAGCCCTCAGTTGGCCCGAATACCAGAGACTTAGTATTTCTTTGTCAGTTGCTGTCACTTCAGGACTGACGTCAGGTCATCGGTAGTATAATGTAAGGCAGCCGACACCATTACATCAGTCTTTCATGCCGAGGAGCCCGATGCAGAAGCAGTTTGCATGAATGCCGGTCAGCCACTACCTGAGTTTTCATTTTCCGAATTGAAGCTGAAGTCCTCTAAAGCTAAGTACCCCGTTGGGGATCCTTTTTTCTTGTTCCAACCGATGTCAGAAAAAGTTAACAATTATCTCACCTGTGGAAAGCAAATACCACACTGAGACTTTCATTCTTACTGCATCACTTGCTTAGGCCCAGACCACGACGTCCCTCACTACCGTTTTTGTGCTTTGTTCAAAGACAGAACTATACGTCGTTGGGCCCTTATTGTAGCTGGATATTTTTGCTCTCAGTCCACGAATTCCGATATAGCTTTGGTAAGCCATCTGACAGCAGATCTTCTGAAAAAACATAAGGATAAAAACAGAGACAGACCGCACAGGTCCAAACCTTCCGATGACGCTTCCGTTAAGCTAGTTATCAGTTCTCCGGTCCTCAGTGAGGAGCTTTTACAGCTCCTGAAGCCTGCTTCTGTGCTTTCGCAGGCCACTAGCAAGACCCTTTCGAAGTCCAGTATGCCGCAGAATTCTACAACAACTAAGGATCCTATGGATGTCTCTACCTTGAATGGGTCCGGAGCCACTGAGCAGGCACTGGCTTCCAAGGAAGTATTTCAAAGTACCGTTTCTCGACACAGACCGACAACTTCTATCGCGTCCACCGTTCATTCAAAAACTACCGAGTTTCTAAGGCCCAGGGTATGAACCACACCCAAGAAACAGACGACCCAGTCTCAGGCACCTACTTCCTTGCCTCAGTCTCAAATGCTTAAAATGGCGGAAGACCTTATAATGCTGATCAGGGGAAGCCAAGCTACCCCTTCCAAAAGAAAAAGAGATTTGTCCCCAGTAGTTTTAGCTGAACAGGAGTCTGATGACTCTGATACCTCTGAATATGAAGACATGCAACCCCTCTCTGCTTATGAAGATTCTGATGCAGAGGAATCCATTCCTTCAGCCTCTCCACCCGAAGACTTTCCCTTTGGGGAACCCTACATACTTTAAGGGAGCATTTCCAGTGGGAATGTCAGGACTACCCTCGGTCTAAAAAAAGACTCAGGGAATTCTTAGATCTTCCACAGCACAGACCCTTGGCTATTCCTCCTGTCCTGAATGTTGTGGATGATGTTTTCATGGAATCCAGTTTGACTCTTGACACCCTCCCTCCTGCTCCCAGGAAACCTGACAGGTATTACAGCGTACCTAACTCGCACAAATTTCTTTTCAAAAATCCTTCTGCTGACCCTGAAGTTATTTCTCAAGGGCTTTAAGGAATTAAAGCAACTTCTGCTAAGAATCCCACCCCCTCAGATAGGGATTCCCGAACATTAGACAGATGGAGTAAAAAAGTATACACCTCTGCTACTCTTGCTGTTACAGCCCTAAATTGTCAGTTTCATATCCTACAATTTTTCAGCAACACACCATGGAACTCCTCACTTCTCCTGTTTGTGCAGAAAATAGAATTACAAAAGTTAATGCATTCTGCAAGTCAAGTAACTAAGCACACCTTACACTGTGGTTTTGACTCCCTAGAAGCATCTTGTAGGGCAGCAGTCACTGGTTCTGTCCTTAGAAGGCATGCTTGGCTTAAGGAACCGCCATTGCCAGACCATGTCATATCCAAATTATTGGATGCACCCTTGCACAAAGATAACTTATTTGGCACCAAGGCAGAGGAGCTCTTAAAAAAGATAGAAGAAAAAGAAAGATCTATGCAGACAGTTAAGGATTTCCCACAGGTTCAAACACCCAGGTTCAGTAGGCAATGCACCTCCAAGGACTGGTCCTTTCCTGCCCTCTTCAGGTCAGTTCAGTCCAGACCCCCGGGAGGCAGAATACCCAGACAACAGCCACAGGGAATGCAGAGATCAAAGCAATGGAGTTCCTCCACTCAAGGGAGCGCTAAGCCCCCCCTCCCATGGTAAGAACTCACAGTGACTCTCCACTTCCACCCCCTCCCTCTGCCAACCTGCACTTGCCCCTAGGAGGAAAACTCTCCTTCCACGCAAGCACCTGGGCCGCCATTACCAACGACCGCTGGGTCCTCAACATAGTGTCCCAGGGATACAGATTTTCTTTCCACACACTACCAACCCCAAAAGGGTACCCAGATCTTCTTCCAAACCAGTGGGCAGAGGCCAAATATCAACTCCTTTCCCTGCTCTCTATGAGGGCAATAGAACATGTTCCTGCAGAGCAAATAGGCCAAGGTTTCTACTACAGGCTCTTCCTGGTACCCAGAATAGAGGGCACTTGGCACCCCATCCTCGACCTATCCATTCTAAATACTTTCCTGGTGATACCAAAATTCGAAATGGTCACCCTCCAGCAACTACTACCTATGCTCTCCAACAGTGCTTGGTTTGCCACCCTAGACCTAAAAGAGGCCTACCTTCACATCCCAATCAGGGAATCATGCAGGAAATATCTATGTTTCAGGAGAGGGTCTCTACACTTTCAGTTCTCTGCGCATCCCTTTGGCTTATCCACTGCTCCCAGAGTTTTCACAGTGTGTCTGACTCCCGCCAATGCTTTTTGCAGACAAAGAAATATTCAAATTTACCCATACTTAGATGACTGCCTAATTCAGGCAGACAGGAAAAGCTGCTCAAGCACCTGGCTTTTGTAAAGGTCCTACTGACCTCCCTAGGGTACACTGTCAATGAAATGAAATCCAAACTAGTACTCACCCAAAAGATTATATACCTGGGAGCAAGCCTGGACACAACATCCCAAATGGCATTCCTTACTCCAGAAAAGCAAACTTATCTGACAGCTTATTTCTTTCAACTAGCCACCAGACCCAAGTTATCCGCAAGGAAAATCCTGCAAGTTCTGGGGTTCATGGCATCTTGCATTCTCCTCATTCCCTATGCCTGACTGCATATGAGGAAACTTCAGTGGTACCTAAAGAGCCTTTGGTGTCAACACTCTCAAGACCTGGGAACTCTCATACCTATGATACCTTGCCTAAGGAAAGATTTTCTATGGTGGGCAGCAGCATGCAACCACAACAAGGGACTACCCTTCTCACCACCCCACGCTGCCCAGACCCTCACCACAGATGCATCAGACTATGCCTGTGGTGCACACCTAGACGGCAGATGCATACAGGACCATTGGAGCCCACATCAAGTGCATCTGGACATGAACCAAAAAGAGATGTTAGTTGTTCAGCATGCATTGGCTTTCAGGCCCCCTCTCTCCCCAGGGGCTCTACTGATCAAAACAGACAACACCACTGTGATATGGTATATCAACAAGCAGGGAGGGACTCGCTCCTACCTTCTATGCAGGCTTGCCATGACCCTTTGGCACACAGCCTCAGCCATGCAACTACACCTGTTAGCACAATTCCTGCCAGACTCTCTCAACTCTCTGGCAGACAACTTGAGCAGAAACCTTTTGGACCCACAAGAGTGGCAGCTAGACCAAAGAACCTTCACCCTAATAACTCAGAAATGAGGCACCCCGAAGGTTGACCTCTTTCCTTCCCACTCCAGCCATCAGCTCAGCAAGTTCTGCACCAGGGAGCCTTACTGCAGGGCCTGGAAAGTGGATGCCTGATCCTTCCAGTGGATCATCCTCTCGGTCTGTGCTTTTCCCCCACTACCTCTCATTTACAGGAGACTGCTCAAAATAAGGGAGGAAAAACAGAGGACAGTTCTAATTGCTCCAAACTGGCCTCGCCAGCACTGGTATCCACTGCTGCGCGCAGCCTGTCCCCTCTGCCACCATGGCATCTCCCTCAGATCCCAACCCTCCTGACCCAGAGGGAAGGAGAATTCATGCATCCCCATTTGCAGATGCTCAATTTGGCAGCATGGCTTATTCTCTGACCACTGTACAAGCTGCCAGTCTCAGTAAACAGGTTCTAGATGTTATACGTGAGGACAGACACCCTAGCACTAGGAAGTCTTATGCTGACAAATGGAAAAGGTTCAGCACCTGGATCCAGGTTAAGGGAGCCAATACGGCACGGCCCTCCCTACCTCTCATCCTGGATTATGTAGCTGACCTACTACACAGTCATCTCTCCTTTTCCTCAGTTAAAATTCATGCCTCTGCTATATCTGCTCATTTCAACACTGAGCAACCACTTTTCTCACACCCTCTCATCAAACAGTTTCTAAGAGAGGCTAGCAACTTCAGGCCACCCAGAAGAGCACCTAACCTAGCTTGGGATCTAACCTTTGCATTGTAAAAGCTCACCCTACCCACCTTTGAACCCGCAGCTTCAGTAGACTTAAAGTTTCTCTCCTGGAAGACAGCCCTGCTTCTGGTCATCACTTCTGCCAGAAGAGTATCTGAGTTACAAGCACTCATGGCTGTAGAGCTCTTCATTATCTTCCATGCTGACAGGGTGTCGCTCAGGACTATAACCCATCCTTCATGCCAAAAGTGTTGTCCAGTATGGCTCTCAACCAATCCATTCATCTGCCCACCTTTTTCCCTAACCCAGAAAACAAGGGAGAAAGGAAACTACACTCTCTAAATGTGCACAGACAGATCAGATTCTATCTAGACAGGACTAAATCATTCAGAAAGACTAATCAATTGTTAGTCAACTTTGCTGCAGGAGCATTGGGCAAAGCCATATCCAAGCAAACCATTTCCAAATGGGTAGCAGATTGCATCCATTTCTGCTATAAGCAACACGAGAAACCTCCCCCTAAGGGGGTGAGGACTCACTCTACCAGAGCAGCCTCCACCTCTGCAGCTTTCCTCAGAGGAGTCCCCACGAGGGACATCCTGGAGGCTGCAACATTGGCATCTGTTCACACTTTCACCATGCATTACCACCTGCCTATCTTTTCCAATTCCAGGGCAGGCTTTGCCACTGCAGTTTTGCAGGGCATCCTAGCCAGCCCCTAGTCTTGTTGACTGCCTCCACCCTTTTCCTCAGCTTTGGGAATCAACCCAAATGTGATGACTGCAACAGTGAGGCATGAAGAATGTAGTACAGTTGTGTACACTTACCATAAATGTAAATGTTCGAGTGTATTCACTATTGCAGTCCTGGATGTTCTTCGTGTTTCACTGTTGCAGTCATTACATTTGGGTAATCCTGCTGGCAGGTTGTCCTCAGTCAGCCTGAATTCCAAAGTCCTGGGTCTTGCGTCGGCCGCTGTCACCCCTTCCCTGACGTCAGGTCGTCAGGGGTATAAAAGATGTGGCCGATGCCATTTTCTTTAGTCTTTCTTGCCGCATGGTGCCTGATGCAGAAGCAGTTCGCAAGTGCCAGTCGGCTGACTCCAGAGAATTTCGAATTTGAGTTTCAAATCCGAAGTCTTCTATAAAGCTAAGTACCCCGTTGGGGAAACTTTTTTTCTTGCTCCAGACCGATGTCAGAAAAAGTTAATAATTGTATTTCTTGTGGGAAGCGAATACCTCATTCTTACTGTATTCCTTGCCTAGGCCCTGACCATAACATTTCAGGTTGTCGGTTTTGTGCTAGATTTAACCAACGCACTATTAAACGTCGGTATGATTTTGCATTAAACTATTTTGGACGCAGGTTTAATTATCCAGAAATGTCATCGGATAGCCATCCGACTACCGGAGTTCACAAAAAACGCAAAGAAAAAGATAGACAACCGAGGCCCAAAACTGACGACGAAGCTTCTCCTAAGCCCATTGCCGGTTCTCAGTGAGGCACTTTCGCAGCCTCTGGCGCCCGCTATTTTAGAGTCGCAGGTCGCTACCGACTCCCACGTGGAGTTGGCTGTGCAGCTGGAAACTCAAGGTATTGGAGCCTCGGGCGCTATTCCTTCAGATGGTTCTGGAGCCGCTGAGCAGGCACTGGCTTCTGAGGGTGTATTCAGACCTGAATATCTATACATTAAACCTACTTCAAAGGCAAAGACTAAAGCACCTTCAAAGACAAAGAAGCAAACCCAAGAGCCACGTGGACAGGCCTCCATGCCCAAAAAGCAGATGTTCAAAATGGCCGAAGACTTGATTACCTTGATCAGGGGCTCCCATCCCCCTCCTGATAAGAGGCCTAGGCAAGAGACTGACTATGAATCTTCAGATCAGGTTTCCACTTCTTCTGATTCCTCTTCTGATCAGGGATATTCTCTTCCTCCCTGTGAGGTTTCTGATGCTGAAGAATCTGTACCTTCAGCTTCTCCCCCAGAGGACTATTCTTTTGGGGAAACCTTACATACCATGAGGGAGCATTTCCACTGGGAGAGCCAAGATTTTTCAGAATCTAAAAAGAGGCTCAGGGATTTCCTGTTACTACCTCAACACAAGCCACTAGCCATCCCACCTGTGTTAGACATTGTAGATGATGTGTTTTCGGAGTCTAGTCTTTCCCCTGACTCCTTACCTCCAGCTCCTGTTAAGCCTGACAGATATTACAGGGTTCCTGACTCACATAAATTCCTTTTTAAAAACCCTGCTGCAGACTCAGAAACTGTTTCTCAGGGTCCCAAAGGAGTTAAGGTGTCCTCTGCAAAAAACCCTACCCCCTCTGACAGAGATTCTAGGGCACTGGATAGATGGGGGAAAAAGGTTTACACATCTGCTACCTTGGCTATAAGGGCCTTAAACTGTCAGTTTCATATGCTCAAATATCAGCAACTTGTCATGGCATTGCTTAAACAGAAAATGTTGTTAAACTCTGAATGTGCAGATAACAAGAAAATGCAGGATTTATTGCATGCACCTGAAGAAGTTGGAAAGCATACTCTGCAATGTGGTTTTGATTCTTTAGAGGTCTCCTGCAGGGCCGCAGTTACAGGTTCTGTAATTAGGAGGCATGCTTGGTTAAAGGAACAAAATCTGCCTGATCACGTTAAAATTAAATTATTAGATGCACCTTTGCAGCATGATACTTTGTTTGGTGTTAAGGCAGAAGAGGTGTTAAAGAGAATGGAGGATAAAGCTAAATCTATGCAAACGGTCAAAGATTTTTTACAAGTACAGCCACCTAGGTTTAGTAGACACTGGCCAACAAAGAACTGGTCCTTTCCTGTGTCAGACAGACCTCAAAGGGGCAGACCCAGATGCCGGGGAGGAAGATCCCAGGCGCAAGGTTCATTTCGCTCAAAACAATGGGGGGCTTCTACCTCCAAAGTTGGAGAAGACAAATCACAACCATTCAGGAAACAGTCCCAATGACTTTCTCCTGCCTGCACCAAGCACTTATCTCCTGGCAGTCCCCTTAGGGGGAAAATTAACACTTTTTTCTCAAAATTGGCACATTATAACCCAGGAAAAGTGGGTCTTAAATATCGTGTCACAAGGCTACAAGTTCCATTTCCATACCCTGCCAGAAAATCAGTGGACAGAGGTACAAAAACAATTTTATCCCTCATGGACATGGGGAGCATTCAACTAATACCAGAGCAAGAACAGGGACAAGGATTTTACTCAAGACTGTTCTTGGTACCCAGAAAGGACAAGGCCTGGAGGTCAATACTGGACCTGTCTATTTTGAACACATTCCTGGATATACCAAAATTCAAGATGTTGACTTTGCAGCAGCTTCTGCCCATGCTGGGCAAGAGCGCTTGGCTTGTGACTTTAGACCTAAAAGAGGCATACCTGCATGTCCCAATCAGACAAATATGCAGAAAATACCTCAGATTCAAGGCTGGCTCAATGCATTACCAATTCTCTGCACTGCCCTTTGGCTTATCTACTGCGCCCAAGGTCTTTACAAAGTGCCTGGCACCAGTAATTGCATTATGCAGACAAAGAGGAATACAAATATATCCATACTTGGACAACTGTCTAATTCAAGCAGAGAACAAGGACATTCTTCTACAGCATCTGGCGTTTGTGAAAAGACTTCTAACATGCCTAGGGTACACAATCAAAGAAAATAAATCAAAACTAGTACCCTCTCAAGAGATAATATTCCTGGGTGCAAGCTTAAATACAACTGCCCAGAAGTCTTATCTCATGCCAGACAAACAAAGGCAACTGACTACCTATTTCAAAATGCTGGCAACAAAGGCCTAGTTATCTGCAAGAAAAATTTCTGCAGGCTTTAGGCTTCATGGCATCCTGCATCCTACTAATTCCATATGCAAGACTGCATATGAGGAAACCTCAGTGGTACCTAAAAAGTGTTTGGACTCAACATTGCCGCAGCCTGGAAACTATGATTACTCTCATTCCCTGCCTCCAACAGGAGTTTTGATGGTTGGCAAAGGCTTGTCACCAAAACAAGGGACAGCCATTCACATTACCCCCAGCCAGGCAGACACTAACAACGGATGCGTCAGATTATGCCTGGGGGGGCCCACATGGCGGGAATATGCATTCAGGGCACATGGACCTCAAATCAAATGCATCTACATATCAATCAAAAAGAGATGCTAACAGTTCAAAATGCCCTGAGAGCCTTCAAGGACCTATTTCATCCAGGACAACTATTGATAAGGACAGACAACACCACGGTCATGTGGTATATAAATAAGCAGGGGGGCACTCATTCTTACCCTCTTTGCAGACTAGCCATGACTTTGTGGGACACAGCATTGACTTACCAAGTACACTTGCAGGCACAATTCCTGCCAGGAAGGAAAAATACTCTGGCAGGCGACCTAAGCTGAAACCTCATGGATCCCCACGAGTGGCACCTGGATCCACAAGTCTTCAGCATGATAACAAGGAAATGGGGATGCCCGGGCATAGATCTATTCGCCTCCCCTCACAACTACCAACTAAAAAGATTCTGCACAAGTATTTATCACAGACAAGCATGGAAAGTGGACGCCCTATCTTTCAGCTGGAAAAACCTATCAGTATACGCATTTCCCCCTCCGCCTCTCCTCCCCAAGGTACTCCTAAAGGTCAGACAGGAGAAGCCAAGGATGATACTAATTACTCCAGACTGGCCCCGCCAGTACTGGTATCCAATACTAAGGAGCTTGTCTCAATGCCCAGCTTGGACCTTACCCTCAGATACCTCCTCTACTGTCCCAGCAAAACAATGAGATCCTGCACAGCCAACTCAGGACTTTAAACCTGGCAGCATGGCGGATAATGTAGTCATACAAAACACACCTCTCAGTAAAGCTGTGATGGATGTCATTTTGGAGGCCAGAAGGCCTAGTACTAGAAAATCTTATGCTGGAAAATGGAAGAGATTTTGTGCTCTGAACCAGGCACAAGGTACTGATACAGCTCTGCCAAATATTCCTCAGATTTTGCAATACTTAACTGAGATGTTGGACAAAGGTCCATCTTTTTCATCTATTAAAATTCATGCCTCTGCCATTTCGGCTCATTACAATACAGAGCCACCAATCTTTTCTCATCCCTTACTAAAACAGTACCTCAGAGGAGCCAAAAACTTAAGGCCTCCAAGAAGGTCACCAATGCCTGCATGGGACCTCAACTATGTCTTGGAAAAACTCACCCTGCCACATTTTGAGCCAGCTGCTATGGCTGATATAAAGTTTTTATCTTGGTAAAAAGCTCTGCTCTTAGCAATAACTTCTGCAAGACGAGTTTCAGAGCTTCAGGCACTCATAGCTGTGGAACCTTTTATCATTTTTTATCCAGACAGGGTCTCTCTCAGGACAAACCCAACATTTATGCCTAAGATGGTGTCCAGTGTGGCTCTTAACCAAACTATTCATCTGCCAACTTTTTATCCAAATCCAGAGAACAAGGGGGAAAGAATTCTGCATTCTTTGGACGTACACAGACAGCTTAGATTCTACTTGGACAGAACCACAGTTTTCCGAAACACAGAACAATTACTAGTGGCATATGCTGCAGGATCACAAGGAAAGGCTATCTCAAAGCAGACTATTTCAAAGTGGATAGGCCACTACATTCATTTCTGCTACTTACACCATGGCAAGCCAGTCCCTAAGGGCATTAGGCCACATTCAGCCAGAGCTGCAGCCACTTCAGCAGCCTTTCTCAGGGAGTACCAACCAAGGACATTTTAGAGGCTGCTACTTGGAGTTCAGTGCACACCTTTACCAAGCACTATCATCTGCCACTCTACTCTAAATCCAGGGCAGGCTTTTCCACTGCAGTTCTGCAGGGACTCATAGCCGCTCTTAATGCTGTTTAGCTCCAGCCTCCCATCCATAGCTTTGGGACTCTACCCAAATGTAATGACTGCAGCAGTGAAACATGAAGAACATAGTACAGTTGTGTACACTTACCATAAATGTAGATGTTCAAGTGTATTCACTGTTGCAGTCCAGGTTACCCACCCGCCATCCCCCTTTTCTTCTGATTGAACCGATCTTTCTTTCTCTGATTTATACAACCTATGTGGTGTATTTGCTTGTAGATGAAGGTAAAGTTTATATTGGTGCATGTAGTTATATGTATATAAATTTTGGCTACCCTTTTAGGGGGCACCTGACATCTGGGGCAAGAAAAACTAAAGAAAATGGCGTCGGCCGTATCTTTTATACCCCTGACGACCTGACATCAGGGAAGGGGCAACAGCGGCTGACGCAGGACCCAGGACTTTGGAATTCAGGCCGACTGAGGGCAACCTGCCAGCAGGATTACCCAAATGTAATGGCTGCAACAGTGAATACACTTGAACATCTACATTTATGGTAAGTGTACACAACTGTACTTTTCCCTCCCTCCATCCCCCTTTTTTTCTCTCTCTCTCTCCCTCTCCTTACAAGGAACTTTTTGGTATTTGCTTTCTACTGGTGGGGGTCTTCCACTATATACTGGCTCCCACTTGGTGGCTCCTGACAGTTGGGGCAAGAAAAACTGATGTAATGGCGTTGGCTGCCTTACTTTATACTACTGACGACCTGACCTCAGTCCTGAAGCGACAGCAACTGATGCAGAAATACTAAGCCTCTGGTATTTGGGCCGACTGAGGGCTACCCTGGCAGGGATAACCCACATGTGATGACTGCAACAGTGAATACACTCGAACATCTACATTTATGGCAAGTGTACACAACTGTACTTTTGGCCCTTCTGAACTCTACAAAAGCCTGCAGGATAAAGGGAAAATCACACAGGATTTCAACATCCTTCCCTTGATACCAAAGGAATTACCCTTCCAAACCTGCTAATTTTGTCCATAAGGAACAAGTCCCCTCATAAGGGTAAATAAATCAAAGAAAAGACGATATAGCAAGAGGAACCACAGTGGAAATCAAAGCCTGGCAAAGTTCCATTTCCAAAAAAAAAAAAAAAAAAAAACACTGCTATCTAGCTGTTTTACTATCTCCTCGAGCCCCATGTCCCTTTATCCCAAAGACCCGGTCTGCCCTTACCAGTCAGAACTGCATTACTACATACATACATACATATATATGGGTCTTGCCCATCATACAAGACTGATATAAAATGTTTTGGAAAAAATCACCCCTTTTCAAAGGAAATTCCTTCTCCTTCTGGAAATCAATCTTCTCTCATCCCTCCTTGGTTCAGGACCTTTTCTTCAAGGGGACTATAGAAGCAGTTCCTCCCCAGGACCTGGTTTTCTACGCTAGACTCTTCCTGGTACCAAGGAAAGATGGAACATGGAGGTCCATTCTGTATTTGTCATACCTCAGCACCTTTTAAGAAGTTCAGTCTTTCAAGATGCTCTTGTTTTCAGACATTACTTCCTTTAAGCCTTTCTAAGGCTTTCCTAGTCACCCTACACCTGAAGAATGCATGTCTGCACATCCCTGTGCAACCTAGCCTCAGGAAATTCCTCAGGTTTTCAGTCTCTTCATTGCTTTTTCAATTCTCTGCTTTACCATTGGGACCGTGTACACTCTGAGTCTTCACAAGGTGTCTAGAGTGTTGCCTTTTGCAGAACACGGGAGATGCATATTTTCTCATATGTGGGCAACCTAGTCCATGCTGTTAAATCTAAACTTTACTTTGTCTCCTTTGTAAAGACTGGGAATCACTCTCAGCCTCAAGAAGTCTTCTCCTCCTAGTTTGCAGACTGAACACCCTGTAAATGACAGCCTTCCTCCTTCAGGAGAAAGTTCTGTCTGTTCCTTCCAATCCTTGCTCCCCTTATCTTCAACCTCAGCAAGAGAGATTAAGAGCCCTAGAGTACAATGCAGCCTTCTATGGTGCCTTATGCCAAATTACGCATGAGGAAGAGTTGGTGGTATTTGAAGTCCCTTTGGTCTCAACAAAGTCACCCTGTACACTTCCAAATTCCTCTGTCACCTTTTCTGAAGAACAAGCTGCAGTCTGCAGTGTTGTATCTCTCAGGTGCAGCTCGATTCAGGAATTCCCTTCTTCTCACCCAGTCCACCCCAGGACCTTCATACAGACTCATCTTATCTTATCTGGTCTGGGACATGTGGATATACCAATAGTTCGGAGACAACCAGCATCTTCATCTTCACTAAAATGTGCCTGGAAAATGGTACTACTGGTCACTTTTACCTCTGCCTGAAGTTTCTGACTTGCAATCCCATCTTTCCATATCTTCCATAAGGCCGGGGTTTCCTGAACGGCTTAATCCCTTTTTTATACTTAACTCATTACATCCTAGTGATGCCTCCAGGTGCATCTGCATTTAACTCCTACTGATGCCTCTAGGCATCAAATATTCCTCATATTTGCATCAATAATTCCAAAACCATGCTATGTACAATTTTTAAAAAAAGAAAAATCATCTTAAAGCTTACACAATGGCAAACTTGACTGCATTAATATTTGATGTCTGTCTAGTGCAGGTAAATAGATATTAACTGTTGTTTTTATGAATTTAATTTATATAGATATATTTTTCACATTTTTCTAAATATCTCAACGATCAAGTAACACAGAACTCCTTAGCCTCATATGAAAGCTCTCAACTAGATGAATAAAATATTGCTGACAGTATGTGCAACTTGAGTGGTTGCCTAGATATTGTAAGTTGTTTACAAAATATTACAAACTTAAAAGTTACTGTGTTTACTGTGACATAAAATTTGGTTTAAAACCTAGAACCTAATGAATACTACAACTATAAAGATAGTTTGTGCTGA
The DNA here is from genome assembly GCF_019279795.1 of Protopterus annectens. Taxonomy (NCBI): domain Eukaryota; kingdom Metazoa; phylum Chordata; order Ceratodontiformes; family Protopteridae; genus Protopterus; species Protopterus annectens. The sequence continues at coordinate 192,383,971 of NC_056743.1, forward strand.
AGAGTTTGCCATTCGTACTTCTTTCATAATCCCTATGGTTCCATAAATATGAACATTTGTTTGAAATGGATGACGTAATTTGATTCTGTTAAAAGGCTTAGGTCCTGCCCATTGGAAGTTACAGTACAAACTTCCTGAGCATTGGAGTGAATGAGTTAAATTGGTAAATGGGTTGTGTCTGAACAACTTTATCCATATGCCAAACATTTTTCCTACCCACAAAACAGAGGTAGGAGGCTCCACCACTCCCTGGATGTACCTAGGCAGCTAAGATTTTACCTGGGGGAGAAAAAAAAAACAATTCAGAAAGATTGACCAACTCTTTGTTTCCTTTCAGGAGAGTAAGATGGGAAGCCCAGTTTCCAAACAGACTGTCTGTGACTGGATATCCAAGTCCATCTCCTTCTGCTATACTTTCCAGTGTAAGACCCTTCCAAGTAGAATGAAGGCTTATTCCACTAAGGATGTCTCCTTTTCTGGTGCCGTCTTCAAATACATTGATTCCAGCTGTATCCTTGAGGATGCCGGTTGAACTTCAGTACACACTAAGTATTAGAGGGTAGATGCATTTTCCAGATCTAGGACTTCCATTACTAGATCTGTCCTGTTAGGATTGGTAGACAGCACTCTTATCCCTAGTCCTACCACCCTCAGTAACTGTTAGCGTTGGGAATCCCACACAAGTATTGGGAGTACTGAAGTAGTGATCTGAAAGACATAGTACAGATTTTTAAGAAGTTACCATAACAATAGATGTCCTATTGATCACTGTTGCAGTATTGCTACCCCCACTCTTCCCTCATTTTTTTTCTGTTCCTATGGTATGTAGACTGAGGTGGGCAGTTATCTTCCCATCCCCGTACCTGGTCATGTTTTTTCTTAGTACACTCAGGCCTTCTCCAGGGTCCTCCTGGAGCTTGTTAATCTGTGGATTTCACTCCCTTAACATCCACTTATGTACCTCTGTGCCCATGGGTGAAGGTCATACACTGGACATATATTGGCTGATTATCTTTGGCAGGGTAACCCTCCAGTGTTGGGAAAACTGCAGCAATGATCAATGGAACATTTACTGTTATTTTTATTTTATTTTATTTTTTATTATTTTTATTTTATTTTACATTTGTTGACCGGGCTAGTCTAGCTGGACATATTTCCATTTTCAGTAGAGGCCCGAGGAGAAAAGCTCCACAGAAGTAAAAAAATGTATACATACATAAGAATCAAACATAGATGATAAGCCATTTAGGAAAAGGTTAGTAAAAACAGCAAAAATTCCAAAAATCTTCAAATAAGTTAGTCTAAAATTAATTACTTAGTACCACACACAGAGAAATTCCATACAACATCAAACAGGAAATTAAACATACTTAGAGATCAGGATGCAAAGATAATAAGTAAAGAAAGTGGAACAAAAGGAGGGGGTAGGGAGAAGAGGGCAAGAGGTGGAGAGAGTAGGTTAAGAAAGTTAGCAGGGAAAGAAGCAAGGGTGGGGATGAAAAGGAGAAGAGAAAAGAAAAGAGGAGAGAAGAGTAATAGAAGAGTAAGAGAGATGGTTTGAGATAAGAAGTAGTAGAACAAGGGTTCTACTACTTAAATTTTAAATTATTAGACACTGTAATATACATACATACATATATATATATATATATATATATATATATATATATATATATATATGTATTTTGCTTCCATGTCCACAGATTTCTGAGCTTCCCCAATCAGGCTCAGCCTTATTTGTTTCTACCCCTTTTGGATTTCGTAGCACAGGGGACCTGTCCAGAGAGGCCATCAGGTAACCATGAGGGTGCTTTGTGCCTTTTGATCACATCCTATCCTCCACATTCACTGCTGGAATGGTTACCATTATCCCCTGGCCCAAGTCTGTGTATCCCCCTCAGCTGGGTTATTAAGATGACTTTCTGTGTCTGTCCCTGGGCTGTGAACTATATGGCATCCATCTCTGTTGTTGCTCATATCATATGGGGATGTGATCAACTGTGGCTTTTTTATTTAGCTCTAACTCTGCCACTCAGTGGTTGATGTGAACACCTGCATTACTAAAGCAAATTCCTACACCCTCCCCCAAAATATGCTTGCTCCCACACACACACACACACCTCAGCAGCCGTCAGGCAACTTGGCGATCTTACAGTCCTTGAGCAGTTGGCTAACCTGGAACCACTGATGCTCTTCATATTGATCACTACTGCAATGGCCTAAGCAATATGGGTTATATCTTGCCAAGGATATAACATCCAGACAGCTTCCAAAGCTTTATGGCACCTTCCATGTGCCCAAACCATCAATTAGCTCGAGTTTGACTAACTAAAAGACAATTTTGGGGTCAAAGCTTTCAAATTTTTACTGCAACAGAAGAGCACACTACTCTCGGCTTTCGAGGATCCGTGGTCTGCTTGGTGCTGTTCCTTTGTTGGGCAGATAAGTTCCCTTTGAGGAAACATCTTCCATTTTCTAAATATCATTTGTGTTGTATCACTTTCTTATTTGGGAACGTTATTTTAAAGCTATGAATTTATTTGCACAACTGTAACCTATCCGGGCACTGTGGAGGAGGGTTACGTTAATAAAATAATTTAATAAGTGACAATTGAAAAGGCTGGGGACAGCAAAGTGTTTTAAAGTGTTTTTGTACTGTGTTTTCCAGTAAAAAATAATGAGTTTTAAAGACTTGTATTTTGTTACCAGCATTTACTGCTTGTATTCCCAGGAAAGAGGAACCCATGTTCTATATGACCATGGAACAAATTACTGGTCCCTAGGTCAGTCCTTCTTTCAGCCACAAATAAAAAAGAAAAACTTAAGGAAGCAGCCTTTGCCATTAGAGCAGGCTAGCAATTTGCCTCAGCCACAGATGAGTGATTCTGCTGTGCTTTGATTCCTCTGGTGTAGCACCTACAGACACTATGCACCAGGGATTAGCCAAGTCTTCTGCAAGTTTTGGGGTCCCCTCATTGAGTAAAGGAGAGACACTGTTGTCGGTCCTGGGAGAGAAAGAACAGGGAAAAGCTTCCCTGTTGTGGTGTTAGAATGTTGTGCCCATCCCCAGGAAAGCTGCTACCATCAGTAACATGACTAGCCCCAATTTGTTTCTGTCCAAAAAAAAACAAAAAAAAAAACTAAGCATGTGTCCTCTGTTACTCAAATTTCCTTCGACAGGATTGTTTTACTGTGTCTGGTTCAGAGTTTAATACAGGCTGCTTATCATTCTTATAAAATAGTTTCTGGTAAAAAAAAAGAGACAGAAATCTCTTTTCCTGAACAGATTCAAGGTTCTGAATCTGAACAGGAAGATGAACAGACAGATGCAGGATTTCCCCCTCGGATTTCTGATTCAGACTCGGAGGAGGGCTCAGTTCTTCATTCTGCCATTAGGAGTTTCTCTTTCTTTGACACTGTTGCTAGAATGTGCCATTGTTTTCAATTGGAGGACACTGAAGTTTCTCAGTCCCTCAGAAACTACTGAATTGTTACAGAAGGAATTTCCAGAGCATGCACCCATTCCTCCTGTTCTGTCCACTGTAAAGGATTTGCGTGGTGCTGCCTGCAATTTTCCCGAGAGCCAGCTGCCCCTAAAAAGGCAGATAGTATGTGCAAATTTCATCAGTCTTTTAAGTTTTTGTACACTATTCTCAAACCTGACCCAGCAGCTATTACTTTAGTTGATACCACTCCTGCTAAACACTTTGTTAATTCCAGTCCTAATCTTTCTGATAAAGATTGGAAAGTTATTGATAAGTGTAGGGGGGAAAGTGTATACTTCTGCAGCTTTCATTTTCAGAATTTTGAATTGTCAGGCTCATATGTTAATGTTTGTGCTGTCTACTTGTGAAAGTATGAGGAATTTTTTTTTCTGCGGCTTCTTGTGAGGAATAACATGCTTTAAAAAAATAGATATGATGTCAATTTTCATTCATCCTCAATATATTGGACTTGGATCCAACCTTGGATCCATCTCTGCCATTACTACAGCTTACGGAAGCCTACAAACTCTTCCCTACCCACAATGCTCTGGTCCCCCCTTCACCCCAGATCTTGTTTGCCTCTTTTGTGAACAGACATGTTGTTGATAGTCCTTGCGCGTTTTAGATGATAAGTACTTTTGTTTAAATTATATCTTTTTTCCCTGCTATTTCTAGTCCTTCCTTCAATGTAAACTCTCCCGTTATTCTCCCATGAACTTTTGTGGCCCTCTTGGTTACCATAATTAGTACTTTTCCCGACCCTTTTTTCTTCTTAATAGCTGTTCTCCATATGATCTTTCTGGTCTTAGTTATCATCTTTGGTATTTCTTTCCCTTTTCTTCCTTAAAAAAATATTCTACAAAAATTATCTATATTAGTTTATTTTCTGTGGTTGGTAGTTGTTTTATATTGGTGTGTGTGTGTGAGAGTTGTGTTCTTTGTGTGGAGTACCTTCTTCTTCCTGGACATGTCAGAAAAAGGATTTAAGAAGTGCAGGCAATGTGGACACAAAATGTCTTTTTCAGACAGGCAGTCTTTGTGTTTTTACTGCTTGGGACTGGATCACCTCAACCAGCAGTGTGACATCTGTGAGACCTTTAATCCTCTGGCCCTTACAGAACATAAAAATAAGCTGGTCTTGAAATAGCTGTCCCCCTCATCTTTTTCACAGGCTATCACTGGAGCTCAACCATTGACATATAAACATAGAGACCATTCAAAATGGTCAAGATCGGCTGAAGCTCTTTCCTCATTGGAGCCGAAAAAGAAGGTGTCACGGTCGGATCCGACATCTCCAATTTCATCCAAGCCGTTGGATCCAACAAAAGTTGTGTCATCAGAACCGAAGAGGAACACAGCTTTGAATCCTAAGACCTTGGATCAGAAGCCCCTTCCTTGGACTGCCTACTTGCCATCCTTAGACCCAGTCCCATCAAGGGTGCCCTCTCCTTTTGTAGAGAGGCACTCTAGGCCTGCATCACTTGTGTCCCCTTGCACTACCAGGAGTCTTACTGGAGCAGATGTGGCTAGGATGGTGAGGAAACTATTCACTGAACAACTTCAGAAGGGTGCCCTTATGGTTCCGACCCCATCGGATCAGGTACTCCCTTCAGTATCTACTCCTCCTCTGACTCGACCAGAGGTTTCAGAATTCTCTGATCCAAGTGGTCCAGGTCCATCTGTGTCGAATCTAAGAAGACTGGTGTCTTCACATCTGACAATGACTCTGAGCTCATCGTCTCCCACATGTTTGGATCCATAAAGATCTCGGAGCTGAGGCTTTCACATTGGTTCCGGGCAGGGGGGGGGGGGTTAGATCGACTCTGAGATTTTCATAGCTTTCTCTTACTCAGGTGGGCGGCCTGTGGGGAGGGGGGAGCAGGCGAACCAGGGACTTTCCCTTTCTGCTCTGTTGGTCTCCTCCACCCCAGGGAGGTCAGCCTTCAAGGTGGTGAAGATCGTCTTCTCTCTGTCCACAGATCAGGTGGGTCCCCCCTCAGGTCCATCTCTGACCACCCAACTGACCTTGTAACGTTATACTCGCCATTCTACACCTCGGGGACAGCCTGCCCAGAACTTCCAGTCTACCCAGTCTGGGATCCCTAGCTCTTACGATACTTCTCCGGACCACCCTACTGAGGAAGTCCCTTAGAAGAGATGGTGTAAGAGAAAACACCTGGACTCAGATGACAAGTCCCTCACCACTGATACTGACATTGATGAAGGAGAGGGTTCTCTGAAATCACCACCCAAAGATGTCTCCTTTGCAGACATCCTGAAGCTTCTGAAACAAAAGGGTGGTTGGTCTGCCCACAACCCGTCTTCTGAGGAGTCTGTATACCTGGAAGCTTTCTGGACTGGCTCATTTACCTCGTTGGTAGCCCCATCTCCCAATGAATTGGTGGATTTAATTAGTTGGAAGGGGTGGAAGGAACCTGACTCGACCAAATCCATCCCCAAAAGACCAGATAAGACTATGGCACCTCCAGTAGAAATGCAGTATTGGAGTAAGGGAGTACTGGTTGATGCCTGGTTGTGGAGGCAGCCACTAAAAAGGAAATTGTTGAAGAGAGTTCATCTGTTCATCTCCTTAACAGAGAATCTAGGGAGATAGACAGGCTTGGGAAGCAGGTACTCTTCAGCGGCATTTGCTATATGTTCGCTGAATTAAACTTTGCTCAGACTTTCTTACTATCCACCGTACTCTATGCCTCCCCTATCCTGATTAACCTACCGTCTTCCCTTATTCACAAACTCAAATCAACATGCAATAAAGGTACTAGATTTGCTGTAAATCATCTCTACTCCTCCCACCACTGCCTGGCCCTACAAGACGCTTCACTGGCTTGAACTCCCACATCAGCTTACTCTCACTCAACTCCAAACTGCTCATTCCTTTCTCGATAACCCCACTACCTGCCCATCACTTTCCAAACTTCTGTCCTGTTATACCCCCAATTATCCTCTTCATAGTTCCAACCAGCTCTTACTACTAACCTATAAACCCTGTAAAAATATAGGCAAAAAACCTTTATAAATACTGTCTCTAATAGTTGGAACAAATTTCCATTATATATCAGAAGTATAACTCATGCCAACAACTTTAAAAAGACACTAAAAGATCACCTGCTTAACTCCAAGATTTGTCACTGCAGTCACCCCACTTAAGCTCCTGTATACCTCTGTCTGTTCACATTCTACAACCTCTACCTATGAAGTGTCTTGGCATTACCTCTAATTTTTGTAAATATTAGAACATAATAGCTTTTCAGCAGTGACTAAACTGTTTGTATGTTTATATATTTTAGTACTCACACTTCTGTTATGTGACAACTATACTTTGTTTTGTATACCAGCATTTAAGTTTGTATTCTATTTTATCTTGTGTATAATGTTTCCTTTTATTTTTTTATTGCTTTAGAAGTTGTTGGAGCTTTTCTCCTTGGGTCTCCACTGAAAATGGGGTTTTTGTAACTCAGCTGGACAAACCCGGTTAACAAATGTGAAATAAATAAATTATCTAAGACACTTCACGAGACTGCAAAGGGACTTACTTAAGGGACTTTCCTGCTCATTAGCAAGGATCACTATGGAAGGTCCCAACAGACCATTTAGGGTCCGGAACTTACTCAGTGTTCTTTTTGGTTCCAAAAGACAGGGGACTGAGGAGACAACTTTTTGGATGTCAGTGTGTTAAACAAGTCTGTCATGCACACCAAGTTCCAGATGGTCACGGTACAGTCCATTCTACCCATTTTGCGGAAGGATTACTGGTTGTGCTCAATAGACTTCCTGGACACATACTGTCACATAAAGTTGAACAGATGATCCAGGAGGTACTTACACTTCTGAGTGGGAGCCAGTCACTACCAGTTCAGAGCACTGCCCTTTGGCCTCACTACAGCCGCCACGGTGTTTACCAAATGCCTGTCAGTGGTAGCAGCCCATCTAAGGCTGTGGGGAATCCAGGTGACTGGTTCATCACCCCCCCCAACCAGGCATCAATTGGCACAAGCGAGAGGCCAGGTACTAAAAACTTAAATCCACAGAACAACAATAGCTGGAGCACACAGCTGAGAACGCCAATAAATAAACTGCATACAACAGCATAAAACACTTAGATGATGATGTCCTTCATGGATGCATCTGCAGTCATAACAACAGGGTTGTCCTGTCGTCAGGCAGCCCTTCAGTCGGCCGGATTCCAAAGTCCGGGTCCGGCTTCGGCTGATGTCGCATTTCACCCGACGTCATCTCTGTTGGCCTTCGGGTATATAAGCATCAGCCGACGCCATTTTCTCCAGTCTTTCTTGCCGCGTGGCGCCCGAAGCAGAAGCTGTTCGCAAGTGCCGGTCGGTCGGATCCAGAGATTACTTCTACCGAATACTACTTCGAAGACTTCTAAAGCTAAGTACCCCGTTGGGGACTCTTTCTTGCCTCAGCCGATGTCAGAAAAAGTTAATAATTGTTTAACCTGTGGGAAACAAATACCTCATAAAGATTTCCACTCTTACTGCCTGCCCTGTTTAGGCCCAGCCCACGACGTAGCAGCTTGTTCGTCCTGTGCTTCTTTCAACCGAACGCTTAGACGTCGGACAGAGTTTGCAGAACAGTTTTTCGGTTCTGACTTTGCGTACATTATGCCGTCGGACCCACCGACTTCGCATTCTGCCAAAACACGCAAAGAAAAAGACCGACACTCGCGGTCCGCGGTTTCGGCCGAAACCATGGTTAAGCAAACGCGAGTGTCTCGGTTTCGGCGAAACCGAGAAAACTGATCAAACTACACCTGAAACTATCACTACAACTGAGGTCCCTGCTAACACTCTTGAATCGGCCTCAGAAATTTTACCCACTACGGTGCTTACCACTGACTTATCAGACACCATTCCCTTGGATGTCTCTACCCCAGCACGTGGTGCTGCTAGGCCTCCAGCAGCCATGTCCATTAAGGCCTTCGCCAGGGCTAAAGCAGCCAAGACTACTAAAACAGTGCCTGTTAAACCCCTTCCACCAGGCCCTCTGCCAGTTCTCAAATGCTTACCTTGGCAGAAGATTTAATTTCATTAATTAGAGGATCTCAATCTCACCCAGACAGGGCCTCTCAGCCCCAGAAAGAGACCTAGGGCAGAGCCCCTGAGCCAGTGTCCTCTGATGATTCTGCTGATGAATCAGACATAACTGACCAGCCAGAGGCTCCTTTCTCCAATTTTGAAGATTCTGATGCTGAAGAATCCATTCCAGCTGCTTCCCTCCAGAAGAATTCTCCTTTGGGGAAACCTTGCATGCCATGCGAGAACAGTTCCAATGGCAGCAACAGGATTTTTCAGACTCCAGGAAAAGACTTAGGACCTTTTTGCACCTACCACAGCACAGGCCCTTAGCTATCCCTCCTGTTCTCTCTGTGGTGGATGATGCTTTCAATGATGCCTGCTCAGCTCCAGTTTCTTTACCCCAGCCCCTGCCAAACCAGACAGATTTTACAGGGTGCCAGATACTCATCACCACCTCTACAAGGCCCCTCTTGCCGACCCGAAACTATATCCCAGGGTCCCAAGGCAGTAGCAGCGACTATAGCTAAAACCCTGTTCCTTCTGAAAGGGAAGCAAGGTCATTAGACAGATGGGGTAAAAAAGTTTACACTTCAGCCACTCTTTCAGCTAGAGCTTTAAATTGTCAGTTTCACATGATACAATACCAAGAGTTTATGCTTGACCAGTTAACTAAAAAGCTAACCACTGATGAATCTCTTGATAAGAATTATGTATTAGAAATGGTAAATAACATACAGCAGGTTAGTAACCATTCTTTAAAATGTGGCTATGATGCACTGGAGGCTTCATTTAGATCAGCCATGACTGGCACAGTAATTAGAAGGCATGCATGGCTAAAGGAGCAAGCTTTACCGGAGCATGTTAAATCTAAATTGCTTGATGCTCCTATGGATAAATCAAGTTTGTTTGGTACACCTGCCCAGCAGGTTATGAAGAAAATGGAAGAAAAGGCAAAATCAGTCCAGACAGTTAAAGAATTCTTACAGGTTCAACCCCCAAGGTTTAGCAGGAACTGGCCTGCCAAAAATTGGTCCTTTCCTGACTCCACAAGACCTCAAAGGGGCAGGAATAGACGTTCCAGAGGCAGAAACCAATCCAGAGGAGGTGCCTACAGAGGACGACAGTGGCAAGGTAACAACAGAGGCACAGAATCAACACCTGCCTCTTCATCAACACAGCCACAGTGACTTAAACCTAAACCCGCCAACCAGGGAACAAATAGCAGCTCCTCTAGGCGGAAAGCTAACCTTATTTTCAAAAACTGGCACCACATAACAAAGGACAAGTGGATTTTACGAACCATAGATCAAGGTTACGGTTCCACTTCCACACTTTACCAGTCAAAAGAGGAATGCCAAACCTACCTCCAAATCAAAAACAGAGGCTCTACAACAGATAATGGAATTAGCAAACATGAGAGCTGTGGAAAAGTGCCAACAGCAGAGCAAGTATAGGGGTTCAACTCCAGTCTATTCCTAGTTCCAAGAAAGGAAAAAGTTGGAGACCAATTCTAGACCTGTCTACCCTAAATACTTACATCATTGTCCCAAAATTCAAGATGCTGACCCTACAGCAACTTCTTCCCATGCTGGGCAAGGAGTGTTGGCTGGTAACTCTAGATCTCAAGGAGGCATACCTGCACGTCCCCATTCGACCTATCTGCAGAAGATACCTCAGATTTCTTGCAGGATCAGAGCACTATCAATTCTCAGCATTGCCCTTTGGCTTATCTACTGCGCCCAGAGTATTCACAAAATGCCTGGCATCAGTAATCGCCCATTGCAGACTACAGGGAATTCAAATTTATCCATACCTGGACGACTGTCTGATACAAGGGGACAACAAAAGCAAGCTGACAACAGATTTACAAAGGGTCATTTACTTGCTTCAAGCACTGGGATACACAGTCAATTTACAAAAGTCAAGGCTGATACCATCCCAGACAAGGACTTTCCTGGGAGCGGAATTGGACACAGTAAGGCAAATGGCATTCCTAACTACAGAAAAACAAAAAACTCCCTCTTTACTTCTTGGCACTAACAAATCTGAACAAGTTAACAGCAAGAAAGGTACTGCAGGCCTTGGGTTTCATGGCATCATGCATAATCTTGGTTCCATTTGCCAGACTACATATGAGAAAGCTTCAGTGGTACCTAAAGAATTTATGGTCCCAACACAGACACAGCCTAGAAGCGGAAATTCCACTAATACCATGCTTAAAACAGGAGTTCCTATGGTGGGCTCACGCATGCCAGTCAAACCCAGGCCTGCCCTTTCGCAAAGGTCAAGCAAGCCAGACCATCACAACAGATGCTTCAGACCTGGGATGGGGGCACATATGCTGGACAAATGCGTGCAAGGATTGTGGACACAGGACCAACTTCACCTGCACATCAACCTAAAAGAAATGCTGGCAGTAAAACTGGCAATCCAAAAGTTCAGACCATTTCTCAAGGAAGGCCAGTTGATGATAAGGACAGACAACACCACAGTCATGTGGTACATCAACAAACAAGGAGGCACTCATTCCTACCCCTATGCAGAATGACTTTGGAGCTGTGGACCCTGGCACTCAGCTACAACATCCAGTTACAGGCAATATTTGTACCAGGAAAAGAAAACTCTCTAGCAGATATGTTAAGCAGGACTACATCGGATGTCCACGAATGACAGCTGCACCCGGACATCTTCAAGACCATCTCGAAGAAATGGGGAATGCCTCAGATAGATCTATTCGCATCACCTCTCAATCACCAGCTCAAAAAATTCTGCACAAGGACATTCCACCCACTAGCATGGAAAGTGGACTCGCTCTCCTTCAGCTGGAAAGGACTAACAGCATATGCATTCCCACCTCTTCCCTTGATACACAAAGTATTACTAAAAATCAAGGAGGAACGTCCAAGGATAATCCTGATAGCTCCAAACTGGCCAAGACAACATTGGTACCCACTGCTGAGGAGCATGTCTCGAACAATATGTGGCCAATACCCTGATGCCTTTGATGCTAACTCAGAACAACTACAGCACCATGCATCCAAACCTAAAAGCGTTGCAACTGACTGCATGGAACATCACATAGCAGCTGCTAATCCACAGCTTTCACAAAGAGTTAAAGACATTATTCTTGAAGCACGCAGACCTTCAACAAGAAGAAACTATGCTGGGAAATGGAAAAGGTTTGTCATTTGGAGCTCAGAAAGAGGTAAAGATGTATCAAACATAGATATGCCCAACATTCTGGAGTATCTGGCGAACTACTTCATTCAGGCCTGTCCTATTCCTCCATCAAGATTCATGCATCAGCTATTTCAGCAGAATACAGCTTTGATCCACCTGTTTTTCACACCCTTTGCTCAGGCAGTTCCTCAGAGGAATCAAGAATGTAAAACCTCCAAGGAAACCACCATTACCAGCCTGGGACTTGAACTTTGTGCTAGAAAAATTGACTCTATCACCTTTTGAACCAGCAGCAACAGCAGACCTGCAACACCTGTCATGGAAAACTGCTTTCCTACTGGCAATTACCTCAGCAAGGAGGGTTTCAGAACTACAGGCCTTAATGGCAGTGCAACCCTTTCTAATCTTCCACCAAGATAGAGTGTCCATGAGGACTAATCCTACATTTATGCCTAAGGTGGTATCCAGAGTGTCCTTAAACCAGGCAATCCACCTACCTACCTTCTTTCCCAACCCACAAAACAGAGGGAAAGAATACTGCATACCTTGGATGTACATAGACAGCTACGCTACTACTTGGACAGAACAAAAAATAGCAGAAAGACTGACCAACTTTTCGTAGCCTATGCAACAGGAAGGGAAGGAAAAGCTATTTCCAAACAGACAATCTCCAAATGGATAGGAAATTGCATACGATTCTGTTACTCCTTCCATGGAAAGCAAATTCCACAGAACATAAGACCTCATTCTACAAGGGCAACAGCCACTACCACAGCCTTCTTACGAGGAGTGGCTACCAAAGACATTATTGAGGCGGCTACTTGGACCTCCGTGCATACATTTGCCAAGCATTATAATTTACCTCTATATTCCAGATCCCGAGCAGGGTTTGCCACTGCTGTACTGCAAGGGATCCTAAACACACCATAATCTACCTTTATCCTCCTCCCTAGTTGGCTATGGTATTCTACCCAGTTGTTATGACTGCAGATGCATCCATGAAGGACATAGTACAGTTTTGTACCTACCATAAATGTAGATGTCCGAATTGGATAGCATCTGCAGTCAGGATTACCTCCCTCCTTCCCTCTGTGGTACTCCTAGGGTGTTTACCCTTCTAATAGCTAGCTAGTGGGGGGACTTCTTTCATGGTGTATTTGTTTGTATTTATGTACATACATGCTTATTTTTGTGTTTACCTCTATCTTTTGGAAACATTGGCATCTATCCAAAATTTTTTAGCCTTCTAGAGGGCTTCTGGCATCTGGGGCAAGAAACACTGAAGAAAATGGCGTCAGCTGATGCTTATATACCCGAAGGCCAACAGAGATGACGTCGGGTGAAGTGCGACATCAGCCGAAGCCGGACCCGGACTTTGGAATCCGGCCGACTGAAGGGCTGCCTGACGACAGGACAACCCTGTTGTTATGACTGCAGATGCTATCCAATTCGGACATCTACATTTATGGTAGGTACAAAACTGTACTTTCTTCGTGTTTCACTGTTGCAGTCATTACATTAGGGTAATCTGCTGGCAGGTTGCCTCAGTCGGCCTGATTAACAAAGTCTTGGGTCCTGTGTTGGTTGCTGTCCCTTCTTCCATGACTTCAGGGGTATAAAACATGCAGCCGATGCCATTACATCAGTCTTTCTTGCCATGCGGTGCCCGAAGCAGAAGCAGTTCGCAAGTGCTGGTTGGCATTCTCCTGAAATTTTCGTTTTCGAGTTTCAGATCCAAAGTCTTCAACTAAAAAGCTAAGTACCCCGTTGGAGAAACTTTTTCTTGCTCCTTACCTATGTCAGTAAAAGGTAATAATTGCATTACTTGTGGGGAGCAAGTACCTCATAAGGATTTCCATTTGTACTGTATTCCTTGCCTAGGCCCTGACCACAATGTACCTTGCTGTCGGTTCTGTGCTTTATTTAATCAACGCACTATCAAACGTTGGTACATTTTTGCTTCTAAATATTTTGGCTCACGCTTTAATTATCCAGAAATGTCATTGGTTAGCAATCTGACTATCGGAATACATAAAGATCGCAAAGAAAAAGACAGAGACAGGCCATTGAGGTCCAAAACTGCCGACAGTGCTTCTCCTAAGCCAGGCGCTTTCGCAGCCCCTGATACCTGCTACTTCTGATTTGCAGGCCTCTACTGAGACCCATTCGGAGATGCGAGATGCTTCAATTATCGAACTCGCAGATGTCTCTACCTTGGATGGGTCCAGAACCGCTGTGCAGGCACCGGCTTCTGAAGGTGTTTTTAGGCCTACAGATTTCTATATTAAACCAACACCATCTTCAAAACTAAGGCCAAAATCTCGACCCTATGTCTAAAAAACCGACCCCTAGGCCCCTATGCCTAAAAAACAAATGATCAAAATGGCTGAAGATTTAATTACTCTGATCAGGGGTAGCCACCCCCCCCCCCCCCTTCTAAGAGGCCTAGGCAAGATATTGACTATGAATCATCTGAACAGGGTTCTATTTTTTCTGACTCTTCTAATGAACAGGAATTGTCTATACCTACTTCTGAGGACTCTGATGCAGAGGATTCCATTCTTTCTGCTTCTCCCCCTGAGGATTTTTCTTTTGGGGAAACTTTACATACCTTAAGTGAACATTTCCACTGGGGAAAGTCAGGATTTTTCTGAATCTAAAAAGAGGCTTAGGGATTTTCTTCTTCTTCCTCAGCATAGGCCTTTGGCTATACCTCCTGTTCTAGACATTGTTGACAATGTTTTTCTGAATCTAGTATGGCTCCTGATTCTCTGCCTCCAGCTCCTTGTAAGCCAGACAGATACTACAGGGTTCCTGACTCCCACAAATTTATTTTCAAAAATCCTGTTGTGGATCCTGAAATGATTTCTCAGGGCCCCAAGGGCATTAAGGCTTCTACTACTAAAAATCATACCCCTTCTGATAGAGATTCCAGTGCGCTGGATAGATGGGGTAAGAAAGTCTACACTTCTGCAACCTTGGCAATCAGGGCTTTAAACTGTCAATTTCATACGCTAAAATATCAGCAGCATATCATGGGACTGCTTAAACAGAAAATTATGTTGATTTCTGACTGTGTGGAAAATAAAGATTTACAGGATCTATTGCATTCAGCTGAACAAGTTGGGAAACATACTTTGCAATGTGGTTTTGATTCTTTAGAGGCCTCTTGCAGGGCTGCTATAACTGGGTCTGTGCTAAGAAGGCATGCTTGGCTCAAAGAGCAAACTCTGCCTGATCACGTTAAAGCAAAATTGTTGGATGCTCCTTTACAACAGAACCGTCTCTTTGGTAATAAGGCTGAAGAAGTTCTAAAAAAGATGGAAGATAAAGCTAAATCTATGCAAACTGTGAAAGATTTCTTACAAGTGCAACCTCCAAGATTTAGTAGGCACTGGTCTACTAAGAACTGGTCCTTTCCAGTTCCTTCGAGAGCCTCTCAAGTCAAACCCAGACATTCCAAAGGCACCAGGTTTCAGTCACAAGGGACTTTCAGAACAAAGCAATGGGGTGCCTCCTCTTCCAAATCTGGAAACAACAAGACACCTCCCTATGGCAAGCAGTCTCAATGACTTCCCTCTACACTTACCAAGCACTTACCTTTTAGCCGCCCCTTTGGGGGGGAAACTGGCTCTTCATGCAAAAAACTGGCAACTTGTAACCCAGGACAAATGAGTTTTAAATATAGTATCCCAGGGATACAGATTTCATTTCCACACGTTGCCAACTCCAAACAGATGGCCAGACCTGCCCCCAAATCAGTGGGCAGAGACCCAGAAACAAGTACTTTCCCTCATGAGCATGGGGTCTATTCAATTAGTACCAGAAGAGGAAAAGTGACAAGGTTTCTATTCAAGACTTTTCCTGGTACCCAGAAAAGACAAATCATGGCGTCCAATTCTGGACTTATCTACTCTAGACACCTTTCTGGACATTCCAAAATTCAAGATGCTGACTCTTCACCAGTTACATCCTATGCTAGGCAAAGATGCCTGGTTGGCAACTCTAGATTTAAAAGAGGCTTGCCTGCATATCTCAATCAGGGAATCTTGCAGAAGATACCTCCGCTTCAAAGCAGGCTACTTGCATTACCAGTTCTCTGCACTGCCCTTTGGCTTATCTACTGCACCCAGAGACTTTACAAAGTGCCTGGCTCCAGTAATTGCATTTTGCAGGCAAAGAAATATTCAAATATATCCATACCTGGACAATTGTCTAATTCAGGCAGAAAACAGGACATTCTTCTAAAACATCTGGTGTTTGTAAAAAGGGTTCTAAGTTGTGTAGGGTACACTATAAACGAAAATAAATCACAACTGGTACCCTCTCAAAAAATTACATTCCTGGGTGCAAGCTTGAATACAACTTCCCAGATGGCTTTCCTTATGCCAGAGAAGCAAATTCATTTGGTGACTTACATCAAACAGGTGGCCACAAAAACCCCGCTTTCTGCAAGGCAAATACTGCAAGCCTTGGGGTTCATGGCCTCCTGCATTCTTCTAATTCCATATGCAAGACTGCATATGAGGAAACTTCAGTGGTATTTAAAACGTCTGTGGAGTCAACATTGTCACAGCCTGGAAACAATGATTCCTATCATATCTTGCCTGCACCTAGAGTTCCTATGGTGGTCAGAGGCCTGCCACCAGAACAAGGGACTGCCATTCACACCACCCCCTGCCACCCAAACCCAAACTACAGACACATCAGACTATGCATGGGGTGCTCATCTGGCAGGGAAGTGCATTCAGGGAAAATGGAGCCCAAATCAAATGCACCTTCACATAAATCAAAAAGAAATGCTAGCTGTACAGAATGCACGGACAGCCTTCAAGGACTGCCTTTATCCAGGACAATTACTGATAAAGACGGACAACACCACATTTATGTGGAACATAAACAAGCAGGGGGGTACACACTCCTACCATCTCTGCAGGCTAGCCATGGCATTGTGGAACACGGCCTTGAGCTGTCAAGTACAACAACAAGCTCGATTCCTGCCAGGAAAGCTGAATACTCTTGCAGACAAACTAAGCAGAAATCTCATGGACTCACATGAATGGAAACTGGAACCATGAATTTTCAGCATGTCGACACACAAATGTTGGAGCCCAGACATAGATCTTTTTGCCTCATCCCAGAACTATCAGTTGGTCAAATTTTGCACAAGAACTCATCACAAAAAAGCCTGGAAAGTGGATGCTCTGTCCTTCAGCTGGAAAAACCTATCAGTCTATGCCTTTCCCCCTCTACCTCTGCTCTCCAAAGTTCTACTAAAAGTCAAACAGGACGAACCAAAAATGATTTTGATTGCTCCAGACTGGCCTCACCAACACTGGCACCCACTCCTGTGGAGTGTCACACCTTCCACCGTGGCACCTGCCTCTGACACCTTCCTTACTGTTTCAGCAGAACAACCAAAGTCTGCACACTCAGCTCCAAACTTTGAATCTTGCAGCGTGGCTAATCACCTAAATTCACCCTTAACGTCCCTCAGCAAACCTGTGATGGATGTCATTTTGGAGGTGAGAAAACCTAGTACTAGAAAGTCTTATGCTGACAAATGGAAAATATTCTGTGCCTGGAATCAGTCTCAAGGGATAAGTACAGCAGTGCCCAATATTCCTCAGATTTTGCAATACTTGACTGAGATGCTTCACAAGGGCTTGTCTTTTTCTTCCATAAAGATCCATGCCTCAGTCATTTCAGCTCATTACAACACAGAAGCTCCCCTCTTCTCTCATCCTCTGCCAAAGCAGTATCTCAGAGGGGCCAAAAACTTAAGACCACCCAGGAGAGCTCCAACCCCTGCCTGGGACCTTAATTTTGTATTGGAGAAACTCACTCTCCCGCTTTTCTAGCCAGCTGCTACTGCAGACTTAAAATTTCTCACCTGGAAAATAGCTTTCCTTTTAGCAGTCACTTCAGCTAGAAGGATTTCTGAATTACAGGCCCTTATGGCAGTGGAGCCTTTCATCATTTTTCTTGCGGACAGGTTATCTCTCAGGACCAACCCATCCTTCATGCCTAAGGTGGTATCCAGTGTGGCTCTTAATCAGACCATTCATTTGCCAACTTTCTTTCTCAATCCACAGAACAAGGGGGAGTGGATTCTGCATTCATTGGATGTACACAGACAACTTAGATTTTAATTAAACAGGACTAAATCTCAAAGGAAATCTGAACAACTGCTGGTAGCATTTGCTGCAGGAGCAGAGGGAGAAGCTATTTCAAAGCAAACCATCTCCAAATGGATAAGCCATTGCATTCGATGTTCATCGTGTTTCACTGTTGCAGTCATTACATTTGAGTTATCCTGCTGGCAGACTACCCACAGTCTGCCTGAATTCCAAAGTCTAGGGGTCAGGGGTATAAAAGATGCAGCCAGCGCCATTTTCTTCAGTCTTTCTTGCCGCACGGTGCCCGAAGCAAAAGCAGTTCGCAAGTGCCAGTCGACCGACTCCTGAGATTTTCAAATTCGAATTTCAGATCCGCAGTCTTCATTAAAGCTAAGTACCCCATTGGGGAAACTTTTTTCTTGCTCCAGACCGATGTCAGAAAAAGTTAATAATTGTATTTCTTGTGGGAAGCAAATACCTTAAAAGGATTTTCATTCTTGCTGTATTCCTTGCCTAGGCCCTGACCACAATGTTGCTAGTTGTCAGTTTTGTGCTAGATTTAACCAATGCACTATTAAGCGTCGGTACGATTTTGCATTTCATTACTTTGGCAGAAGATTCAATTATATAATGCCATCGGAACAGCCGACTACTGGAGTTTATAAAAAGTGCAAAGAAAAAGAAAAGGACAGATGTTCTTCGTTCCCCATTGCTGCAGTCCTTACTATTGGGTGTAGTCCGCTGTCCAGTCGGCCCGAATACCAGAGCGGTCAGGGCGCATTAGACGTACTACGCGCATGACCGACGCCATATCCTCAGTCTTTTTTGCCGCATGGTCCGATGCAGAAGCAGTTTTGCGAGTGCAGGTTGGCGTTCTGAAATATTTCCGAATCCGGAGTTTCAGACCGAAGCAGAGTTGGCAACATTTTGGTTTTTCTTGCCTCAGTATTTAACCGGATGTCAGAAAAGTGAATAACTGTATTTCTTGTGGGAAACAGATACCTCATAGGGATTACCATACCTTGTGTATTCCTTGTTTAGGGCCTGAGCACGACGTTGTTGGTTGCCGCTCTTGTGCTAGGTTTAACAAGCGCACTATTAAGAGGAGGTTAGACTGTGCCAGATTAGTGTTTGGGAAGCGTTGCAATTATAAAATGCCGTCGGATGCCAAGAAGCGCAAGGACAAAACAGCGAAGCCTAGGGTTGATGAACCGGCAGTCCCGGACGTCGGTTCTTTAGAAGGCTCTGTGGAGCCAGAGGTTTTGCCAGGAGTTTCCATGGAGTCTCAGGCAGAAACTTTACTGTCACAGGATGTGCCTTCTCAGGAGGTAGGCCAGGCTGAGGGGGCTTCTCAGGTAACTGTTCTTCCCTCTCTTCCCAAGGTAGTTAGAGCCTCTCCTTCTGTTGCCAAACCTTCTTTGAGAGGTAGGCCAAGTTCAGCTTCAGTGGGGGCTTCTCCTAGCATTTCGGGTTCTGTACCTAAGAAACATATGCTTAAAATGGCAGAAGATTTGATTACTATGATTAGAGGTTCTATGCCCCCTCCTGATAAGAGGCCTAGGGTGGAACCGAGTTTGATAGTTTTGAACAGTGTTCAGAGGCTTCTGAGTCTTCTGGAAGATTTGCAGGAGTATCCTCTTTATTCTGATTCTGATGTGGATGATTCCACTCCTACAGCTTCTCCTCCTGAGGATTTCTCATTTTCAGAGACTCTGCATTCTATGAGGGAGCACTTTAAATGGGAAGGCCAGGATTACTCTGATTCCAGGAAAAGGCTTAGGGAATTCTTGTTTTACCCCAGCATAGGCCCTTAGCTATACCTCCTGTGTTGAATGTGGTGGAGGATGTTTTTGCAGAGGCTTCCCTGAACCCTGACTCTTTGCCTCCTGCTCCTGTTAAACCTGATAGGTATTATAGGGTGCAAGCTCATAAGTATTTGTTTAAGAGTCCTAGGGCGGATCCAGAAACTGTTTCTCAGGGGCCTAAAGGTGTTAAGGCCTCTGTGGTTAAAAATCCTGTTCCCACTGATAAAGAGGCAAGGGCTTTGGATAGGTGGGGAAAGAAAGTGTATACTTCTTCCACTCTAGCCATGAGAGCGTTGAATTGTCAGTTTCACATGCTAAAATATCAAAATTATCTCCTTTCACAATTGAAATCTAAGGTGGATGCTTTGGCGGAAGGTATTGAGTGTAAAGAGTTGCTGGATTTGGTTCATGTGTCTGAACAAGTGGGTAAGCATTCTTTGCAATGTGGTTTTGATGCTGTACAGGCCTCCTCGAGGGTGGCTGCCACTAGTTCTGTTCTTCGCAGGCATGCCTGGTTGAGGGATCAGAATTTAGCTGAGCATGTTAAGACAAGGATTTTGGATGCTCCTTTACAGTCTGATGTGTTGTTTGGTTCGCCTGTGGAAGCAGTTTTAAAGAAAATGGAGGACAAAGCTAAGTCTATGCAAACTGTTAAAGATTTTTGCAGGTGCAGCCACCAAGTTTAGTAGAAATTGGCCTGCTAAGGGGTGGACATATCCTGCTTATGATTCCCAGTCTAGGGGTAGGTCTAGACGTGGTAGGGGCAGGGCTCAAGGTTCTTTTAGGCCTAGAACAGGGAGTTCACCTGCTCGGACTTCTGGTGAGGGCAGGGGTCAGTCCTTTCGTAAACAGACCCAATGACCTGCCTTTTCAGCTGCCAGTAGATTCTCGTCTGGCAGCTCCTTTGGGAGGAAGACTGTCTCTTTTCAAAGAAAATTGGGATTTAATTACTCAAGACAGATGGGTGTTGGATATCATTCACCACGGTTACAGGTTTTATTTCCACACAATGTCCCCGTTCACAGGCATGCCCCTCGTACCTCCTCCACAAAGAAAAGAGGCTCACAAGCAAGTTTCTCAGTTACTCCAGATGGGGGCCATTCAGCCAGTCCCTGTATCAGAACGGGGCCTAGGATTTTATTCTCGCCTGTTCCTAGTACCAAAGAAGGGGAACACGTGGAGACCAATTTTGGATTTATCTCTCCTCAACACTTATCTGGACATTCCCAAGTTCAAGATGTTGACGTTACAACAACTTTTACCTCTGCTGGGCAAAGATCACTGGATGGTAACTTTAGATCTCAAGGAAGCTTACCTTCATGTGCCTATAAGGCTAAGTTGCAGGAAGTATCTGCGATTTCGAGCTGGAAATTCTCATTATCAGTTCTCTGCATTGCATCTACTGCCCAGAGTATTCACAAAGGTTCTGGCTCCAGTGATAGCTTACTTCAGGCTACAAGGAATTCAAATCTATCCTTACTTGGACGACTGCCTGATCCTGGCTCAAGAAAAGGAAGACCTTCTACAGCATCTGGAATATGTTATAGCAGTGCTAAGATGCCTAGGGTATTCTGTGAACGAAATAAAGTCCAGTCTAGTACCCTCTCAAGACATGTGCTTTCTGGGTGTGAGACTGAATACAGCAGCCCAGATGGCCTTTTAACCCCGGACAAACAAAAGAGTCTATCACTTTACTTCCATCAACTATCTCATCAGTCCGTGCTGACTGCAAGGTCAGTCCTTCAAGCATTAGGGTTCATGGCATCTTGTATTCTGGTGCTTCCCAATGCCAAACTGCATATGAGGAAGCTACAATGGTATCTCAAAAATGTATGGACACAGCACTGCCAGGATTTGGACACTGTCATTCAAATAATACCTTGCCTTCAAAAAGAATTTTGTGGTGGGCTCAGGAATGTCACCTTAACAAGGGACTCTCTGTGACCCGCCAGAGGCAAGTCAGATTTTAACGACAGATGCCTCGGACATTGCTTGGGGAGCTCATCTAAATGGAAAGTGGATACAAGACAAGTGGCCTGCCAGACTACAGCATCTACATATCAACATGAAGGAGATGTTAGCAGTCCAGTTTGCATTAATGGCTTTCAAGGAGTTACTTCTTCCAGGGCAGGTGTTGATTCTAACAGACAACACAACTGTCATGTGGTACATCAACAAAACACATTCTTATCCTCTATGCCGGCAAGCAATGATTTTATGGGAGACTGCGCTAAGCTTGCAACTAACTCTTCAGGCAAGGTTTCTGCCAGGAGCACAGAACTCCTTAGCAGATGTGTTAAGCAGACAAATCATGGATCCCCACAGTGGAAACTGGATCTTCATGTATTTCAGAAATTGACAGTGTCATGGGGAACTCCAGACATAGATCTGTTCGCTTCTCCACTAAACCACCAGCTGCCAAAGTTTTGCACAAAGGGTTTCATCACACAGCTTGGAAAGTGGATGCTCTGTCTTTCAGTTGGAAAAACCTTCATGTGTATGCCTTTCCACCTCTACCTCTTCTTCCAAAGGTACTATTAAAGGTCAGACAAGACAGGCCAAGGATGATTTTGATAGCTCCAGATTGGCCTCGGCAACACTGGTACCCACTACTCTAGTAAAGAAGCCTCCATGGCCTTTACCTCTGATTCCTCATCTGTTATCTCAGAAGGACGGTCATCTGCTCAATGTCAAGCTTCACTCTCTTCATCTAACAGCCTGGCATATTCTGTGTTGAAACACAGCAGGTCTCAACTTCCTCAACAAGTTTTAAATGTGATTATGGAAGCTAGAAGACCTAGTACAAGGAGAAGAAAATGGAAGAGATTTTTATTTTGGAGTACAGCAAAGAATTTGGAGATTTCTGAGCCTAATTTGAGTGTGGCTCTTCAATATCTTACTGAGTTATTGGACAAAGGTTTGTCCTTCTCTTCCATTAAGATTCATGCTGCAGCAATTTCAGCTCACTATGATTGTGACCCACTCTTTTTTTTTAATCCTTTGTTCAAGCAGTTTCTTAGAGGGGCAAAGAATATAAGACCCCCAGAGCTCCTACTCCTGCTTGGGATCTCAATTTTGTGTTGGAAAAACTTACTCTACAACCTTTCTACTGCTGAATTGAAATACTTGTCATGGAAGACTGCTTTTCTGTTGGCTATTACTTCTGCAAGAAGGGTGTCTGAGTTGCAGGCCCTTATGGCAGTTGAGCCCTTTTGATTTTCCATAAGGATAGGGTATCATTCTAATCCTTCCTTTATGCCTAAGGTGGTTTCTAGTGTGGCTTTAAACCAAACTATTCATTTGCCTACTTTTATGCAGACCCCAAAATAAAGGGGAAAAGATTTTGCACACTTTAGATGTACACAGACAATTGCTTTATTTAAGCAGGACTAAGGATTTTAGGCAGTCTCAGCAGTTGTTTGTTTCTTTTGCTTTGAGTTCAGGGCAAGCCTGTGTCAAAACAAACTATTTCTAGGTGGATTGGCTTTTGCATTGCATTTTGTTATTCCCATCATGGCAAGGAGATTCCAGCTGGGATTAGGCCTCATTCCACTAGGGCTACTGCCACTTCTACAGCATTTCTAAGGGGTGGCAACTAAGGATATTTTGGAAGCAGCTACTTGGAGTTCAGTGCATACTTTCTCTAAGCATTATCACCTTCCTATCTACTCTAAGTCTAGGGCTGGTTTTGCCACAGCTGTTTTGCAAGGCATGTTGTCAGCTCCTGCCTTTATGATTTGCCAGCCTCCCTTACCTCTGCTTTGGGATTCTACCCAATAGTAAGGACTGCAGCAATGGGAAGAACATAGTACAGTTTTGTACCTACCATAAATGTAGATGTTCGAGGATCCCCATTGCTGCAGTCCACCTCCTCCTTCCCTCTGTGTTTAGGGGTGGTTGTGTAGGTGAGGTTACATGCTGATATTTTTGTATATATTTGTATATATCGTATATTTTGGTGCAGGTATTTTGGGCCTTGTCTTTTAGGGTCTTCTGACATCTGGGGCAAGAAAAGACTGAGCGGTCATGCGTGACCTGGTATTCGGGCCGACTGGACAGCGGACTACACCCAATAGTAAGGACTGCAGCAATGGGGATCCTCGAACATCTACATTTATGGTAGGTACAAAACTGTACTGCATCCGAGGTCAAAAACTTATGACGAGGCTTCCGCTAGGTCTGTCACCGGTTCTCAGTGAGGCGCTTTCGCAGCCCCTGATGCCTGCTACCTCAGAGCCACAGGCCGCTTCCGACTCCCACGTGGAGCTGACTAGGCCGCTGGAAACTCAAGGAATTGGACACTCTGAAACTATTCCCTCAGGTGGGTCCGGAGCCGTTGAGCAGGCATCGGCTTCTGAAGGTGTTTTCAGGCCTACACAGTTATATGTGAAACCTACTTCAGCTTCAAAGGCAAAGACTAAAGCAGCTCTAAAGACAAAGAAACAAGTACAGCATTCTCCTGAACAGGCCACCATGCCTAAAAAACAGATGCTTAAAATGACCGAAGACCTAATTACTTTTATCAGGGGTTCTCATCACCCTCCTGATAAGAGGCCTAGGCAAGAGATAGAATATGAATCTTCAGATCAGGTTTCCATTTCCTCTGATTCCTCTTCTGAACAGGAATATTCTCTTCCTCCCTATGAGGATTCTGATGCTGAAGAATCTATCCCTTCAGCCTCTTCTCCTGAGGATTATTCTTTTGGGGAGACACTGAATACTATGAGGGAGCATTTCCACTGGGAGAGCCAAGATTACTCAGAATCCAAGAAAAGGCTCAGAGACTTCCTTTTATTACCTCAGCACAGACCCCTTGCTATCCCTCCTGTTTTAGACATTGTAGATGATGTATTTTCAGAGTCCAGTCGATCTCCAGACTCTTTACCACCAGCTCCTGTTAAGCTAGACAGATACTACAGGGTTCCTGATTCACATAAATTTCTTTATAAAAACTCTGCTGCTGACCCAGAAACTATCTCTCAGGGTCCCAAAGGGGTCAAGGCTTCCACTGCAAAAAACCCTATCGCCTCTGGTAGGCATTCTAGGACCCTGGACATATGGGTGAAAAAATATTTATACTTCTGCTACCTTGGCTGTAAGAGCTTTAAATTGCCAATTTCATATGCTTAAATATCAGCAGTATCTTATGTCACTGCTTAAACAGAAAATGTTGACAAATTCAGAATGTGCAGAAAACAAAGAAATGCAGGATTTACTGCATGCAGTTGAACAAGTGGGAAAGCATACTTTGCAATGTGGTTTTGATTCTCTAGAGGCCTTCTGCAGGGCAGCTGTTACAGGTTCTGTCATTAGGAGGCATACTTGGTTAAAAGAACAGAATCTGCCTGATCATGAAAAAGCAAAGCTATTAGATGCTCCATTACAGCATGATACTTTGTTTGGTGTTAAAGCAGAAGAGGTGTTGAATAAAATGGAGGACAAAGCTAAATCTATGCAAACAGTCAAGGATTTCTTGCAGGTACAGCCTCCCAGATTTAGCAGGAACTGGCCTACAAAGAATTGGTCCTTTCCTGTATCAGACAGGCCACAGAGAGGCAGATACAGACGCCCCATTGGCAGATCACAGCCCCAAGGCTCATACAGGCCTAAACAATGGGGTGCTTCCACCTCCAAAAGTGGAGAGGAAAAATCACAGCCATACAGGAAACAGTCTCAATGACTTGCCCCTGCCAGCACCAAGCACTTATCTTGTGGCAGCCCCTTTGGGGGAAAACTAGCACTTTTTTCACAAAATTGGCACATGATCACCCAGGACAAATGGGTCCTAAATATCGTATCACAAGGCTACAGGTTCCACTTTCACACCCTGCCAAGGCCAAACGGTATACCAGGCCTGCCAGGCAATCAATGGGCAGAGGCACAAAAACAAGTTTCATCCCTCATGGACATAAGAGCTATTCAGCTAGTACCACAGCAAGAGCAGGGACTAGAATTCTAGTCAAGTCTATTCTTGGTGCCCAGAAAGGACAAAGCCTGGAGACCAATACTGGACCTGTCTATCCTAAACACATTCCTGGATATTCCAAAATTCAAAATGTTAACTCTGCAGCAGCTTCTGCCCATGCTGGGCAAGAGGGCTTGGCTTGTGACATTAGACCTAAAAGAGGCATACCTGCATGTCCCAATCAGACAATCATGCAGAAGATACCTCAGATTTATAGCTGGCTCAGTGCACTACCAATTCTCTGCACTGCCCTTTGGCTTATCTACTGCGCCCAGGGTCTTCACAAAATGCCTAGCACCAGTGATTGAATTTCGCAGGCAAAGAGGAATACAAATATATCCTTACTTGGACGACTGCCTTATTCAAGCAGAGAACAAGGACATCCTACTACAGCATCTGGCGTTTGTAAAAAGGTTACTAACAGGTCTATGATACACAGTAAACGAAAAGAAATCAAAACTCGTACCCTCTCAAGAGATAATATTCCTGGGTGCAAGCTTAAATACAACTGCCCAGATGGCTTATTTCACGCCAGACAAACACAGACAACTGACTACTTATTTCAAAATGTTGGCAACAAAGACCCAGTTATCTGCAAGAAAAAATTCTGCAGGCTTTGGCCTTCACGGCATCCTGCATTCTGCTAATTCCATATGCAAGACTGCATATGAGGAAACTTCAGTGGTATCTAAAAAGTGTTTGGACTCAACATTGCCACAGCCTGGAAACAATAATTACCTTCATTCCCTGCCTGCAACAGGAGTTTCGATGGTGGGCAAAAGCCTGTCACCGTAACACGGGACAGCCATTCACCTTACCCACAGCCAGGCAGACATTGACAACAGATGCATCAGATTATGCCTGGGGGGTCCATATGGCAGGAAGATGTGGGCTCTTGCCACCCCCATAGTGCCTTTTTTAGGCAAAGCTCAAATTCTAAACCTACCACCCTAGAAAACAAAAATGGGAAGAAACTAAGGGTAATGCTGCTCAATGCCAGAAGTCTAAATCTCAAAATGCACGCACTCGAGGCCCTTCTCAGTATGGAGAACATCGATGTCTGTGCTGTAACTGAAACCTGGTTCAAGGCTCCTGAGACCACCCCGGCACTATCAGGTTTTATGTCATATCATGCGTTCCGGCCCCAAAACCTGGACCACACCACAAAAGGAGGGGTGTATCCATATTCATCAAGGATACCCACACCTCCAGGTTGGTGGCAAGCACGAAGCATCGGAAACCATCCAGGTGCAATTAACCATAGGCAAAACTGCTCTACAATTTGTAGCATACTACAGGCCACCCTCTCAAACTCAGGAACCCCACACAGCCTTCCTGAAGACACTGGAGGGTATAAATGTATCTCCAAACACCATTATATTGGGTGACTTCAACTACCCGAATATAGACTGGGAACATTACTCAAGCCCCAACTTTTTAGCCCAAAGGTTCCTGGAGTTCATAAATTCAAATGCCATGGAACAACTAGTCACCGTTCCCACAAGAGGAGAAAATATACTAGATCTCATCATCACAAACATGGGGACAAAATGCTCCACCGAAGTATATCCCTCATTGGTGAGATCAGATCATAAACTAATCTCTCTGGAAATCCACATCCCGCCCCCACCCCAAACAAAAAAGACCACAGTGAAGAACTTCTCTAAAGCAAACTTCACACTACTCAAGACTGGTGTGTGGTATCCTTCAAGGCCCCCGAGCCAGTGGCAATCACAACCCAAGCTGCGGAAGCCCTTACAAATGCCTTCTACGAACACCTCCAGGACTGCATGGATCAGGCAATCCCTAATAAAACCAAGGCTCTTTCCACCAAGGGCAAACGTCCAGTCTGGTGGACCCCAGCCATAAACAAACTTTACAATAAGAGGAGAAAGCTGTTACATGATGGAGCAATATCCATAAAAGAGAAGACACCCTTGATCATTATTAGTAAAAAAAATACGAACACTCATAAAATCATCCAAGGCCAACTTTGAGAGAAAAATTGCCATAGATTCAAAAGACAATCATAAGGCCTTCTTGAGCTATGTTAGAAACCTGGGTGGAATCTCCCAGATATGCTCAGAATTAGTCCAAAATGATACAAAAATCACTGAACCCACAGACATTGCCAACATACTGGCAGACAGGTTCAGTGCAAACTTCACCCCTCTCCCCAAAGGAGAGATAACTATCCCAGCGGAGTGTAGCCTCCCAGACATCTCAAATGCGCAGGTAAAAGCTGCTCTCTCTAAAGCTAAAAACACAGCATCAATGGGACCGGATGGTGTCCCCGGCTGTGTGCTACATGAACTCAATGAGGAACTAAACCCGCACATAAGGCAGCTGTTTAATCTTAGCCTTACCACAGGATACGTGCCCAAGGAGTGGCGTACGGCAACTGTGGTCCCTCTCCACAAAGGCGGTGCCTCTTCGAACCCCGGTAATTACCGCCCCATAAGCTTAACAAGCCTGGTCTGCAAAGCTATGGAGAGGATCATAATGGAACTCTTAAACAAAGACATAGGGGACTTGCAGACATTGGACCCGACCCAGTTTGGCTTTGTCAAGGGCAGATCATGCCTTTTGAACTTGGTCGACTTCTTCGAAACAGTCACCAAGGCCATTGATGAGGGAAAGGCAGTCCATACAGCCTACCTTGACCTTGCAAAAGCTTTCGACACAGTACCCCACTCAGGTATTATAGAGAAACTTACCAGCTTAAATGTAAAGCCATATGTCACAAGATGGGTTGCAAACTGGCTAAAGGACAGAACCCACAGGGTTAGAGTTGCTGGCACCATGTCAGACTCCAAGCCGGTCACAAGTGGTGTCCCACAGGGCTCAGTCCTTGGCCCCCTGTTGTTTGGCATCTACTTCTCAAGTACAGGCAAACATAGGAGGACTATGGCTGACAAAGTTTGCAGATGACTGCAAACTGGGTGCCATAGTGGAAAGTACATCGGACACAGATATCCTTCAGAGGGGTCTCACGGAAACTGATAGCTGGTGCCAGAGCCATGGCCTGAAGTTAAATGCCAAAAAATGTATAGTCATACCCTTCGGGAAAAACAAGGTAACCCCAAGCGTCCATATAGGTGGCAATCCACTAAGCACAGAAGAGGTTATCAGGGACCTGGGGACCCAGGTTGACAGTGGCCTTTCTTTTGACACTCACATTGCTAAAGTGGTTAGAAAGACCTTCTACATTGCCCACCTGATCATGAAGGGATTCACATCCAGATCAAGTGAGGTCATTGTTCCCCTGTACTCTTCACTTATCAGACCAATGATCGAGTACAATGCCCCATTCGGGATGTATCTCACCCGACACCTGCAGCAATTGGAGAGACCCCAAAAGTTCCTCACCAAAAGGATAAAGGGATTCCAAAATCTGTCATATGCTGCCAGACTGAAGAAACTCCAGCTCTATTCAGTCGCATACTGTCTGCTCAGAGGTGACCTGTGCCTGACATACAAGGCCATGTCCAACCCGGAATTAACGGACATGTTCCACCTCAAAAAATCCAAATCTACCAGATCCACTAGAGCAAGCGACTTAAACCTTAGCACGGATATAAATAAGACATGCTGGAGGGATAGATTTGTCACTCAGAGACTCCCTATGCTGTGGAATAAAATCCCGGTCCATGTGAGGCAGAGCACCTCGCTGGCTCTGTTCAAGAGAAATCTTGACCGGTGGATGGGAGATCATAGGTTTACCCCGGGAATCATCTCTGTGTCACTGCTGGACAGAGGCACAACAAACTAATGGGCACAATATTTTTTAACATAAGGGGTGGCGTAAGCCACAGAACTTTGGGCTAGGCTTATAAATGCCTCAGGGCAGATAGCCTAGTATAAACCTTTGAACCTATGAACCTATGTATTCAGGGCACATGGTCCGCAAGTCAAATGCATCTACATATCAATCAAAAAGAGATGCTAGCTGTTCAGAACGCCCTGACAGCCTTCAAGGATCTACTTCATCCAGGACAACTACTGATAAGGACGGACAATATTACAGTCATGTGGTACATAAACAAGCAAGGAGGCACGCATTCCTACCCCCTCTGCAGGCTAGCCATGAACTTGTGGGACACAGCATTGACTTACCAAGTACATCTGCAAGCACAATTCCTGCCAGGAAGGACAAATACTCTGGCAGATGAACTAAGCAGAAACCTAATGGATCCCCACGAGTGGAAATTGGATCCACGTCTTCAGCATGATAACAAGGAACTGGGGATGCCCGGACATAGACCTATTTGCCTCCCCTCACAACTACCAACTACAGAAATTCTGCACAAAGACTTATCACAAGCAAGCATGGAAAGTGGATGCTCTATCTTTCAGCTGGAAAGACCTAACAGTATATGCCTTTCCTCCTCTGCCTCTCCTCCCCAAGATACTCCTCAAGGTCATACAAGAGAAACCAAAAATGATACTGATTGCCCCAGACTGGCCCCGCCAGCACTGGTACCCAATCCTAAAGAGCTTGTCTCAATGCCCATCTTGGACATTACCTCAAATTTCTCACTTATTGACCCAACAAGACAGTCCGATACTGCACAGCCAACTCAGGACCTTAAACCTGGCAGCATGGCAGATAATGTAGCTAGTCAAGGCACACCTCTCTCTAAAGCAGTGATGGATGTTATTTTGGAGGCCAGGAGGCCTAGCACCAGAAAATTTTATGCAGAAAATTGGAAGAGATTCTGTGCTTGGAACCAGGCACAAGGTTTTGACACAATTGTTCCAAATATTCCTCAGATTTTCCAATACTTAACTGAGATGCTTGATAAAGGCCTCTCCTTTTCATCAATTAAAATTCATGCCTCTGAGATTTCAGCTCATTACAATACAGAACCACCTATTTTTTCTCATCCATTACTAAGGCAGTACCTCAGAGGAGTCAAAAACATAAGACCTCCAAGGAGAGCACCAATACTTGCATGGGACCTGAACTATGTCTTGGAAAAACTCACACTGCCTCCGTTTGAACCAGCCTCTGCAGCTGATATAAAATTCTTATCCTGGAAAACAGCTCTGCTCCTAGCAATAACCTGTGCTAGACGAGTCTCAGAGTTACAGGCACTCATGGCTGTGGAATCTTTTATCATTTTTCATCCTGACAGGGTTTCTCTGCGGACAAACCCTACATTTATGCCTAAGGTAGTGTCCAGTGTGGCCCTTAACCAAACAATTCATTTGCCTGCCTTTTATCCAAACCCACAGAATAAGGGTGAGAGAATTCTGCATTCTTTGGACATTCACAGGCAGCTGTGCTTCTACTTGGACAGAACCAAAGCTTTCAGAAAGACTGAACAACTTTTAGTGGCATATGCTGCAGGATCACAAGGAAAGCCTATCTCAAAGCAGACTATTTCAAAGTGGATAAGCCTCTGCATTCGTTTCTGCTGTTCACAGCATGGCAAATCAGTGCCAAAGGGCATTAGGCCACATTCAACCAGAGCAGCAGCCACTTCAGCGGCCTTCCTCAGAGGAGTACCAACCAAAGACATCTTAGAGGCTGCAACTTGGAGTTCAGTGCATACTTTTACAAGGCACTATCACTTACCTCTCTACTCTAAATCTAGGGCAGGATTTTCCACTGCAGTTCTGCAGGGCCTGATAGCCTCTCCTAATCCTGTTTAGCACCAGCCTCCCAACCTTAGCTTTGGGAGTCAACCCAATTGTAATGACTGCAATAGTGAAACACGATGAACATAGTACAGTTGTGTACCTACCATAAATGTAGATGTTCGAGTGTATTCACTGTTGCAATCCAGGTTACCCTCCCACCATCCCCCTTTTCCTTTGCTGGGACCTATCTGTACTTCTCTATTCTATATTACCTATGTGGTGTATTTGCTTGTAGAGGAAGGAAAAATAGTTTTTTGTGCATGCATGCTTATTGGCATAATTTAGCCTACCATTTTAGGGCCACCTGACATCTGGGGCAAGAACAACTGAAGAAAATGGCGTCGGCTGCATCTTTTATACCCCTGGCGCACTGATGTCAGGGAAGAGGCGACAGCAACCGACTCCGGACCTAGACTTTGGAATTCAGGCCGACTGCAGCTAGCCTGCCAGCAGGATAACCCAATTGTAATGACTGCAACAGTGAATAGACTCGAACATCTACATTTATGGTAGGTACATAACTGTACTTTTCTGCTGTAAGCACCGTGGAAAAACTATCCCCCAGGGGATCAGATCCCATTCCACCAGGGCTGCATCTACTTCAACATTTCTCAGAGGTGTTCCTACCAGGGACATTCTAGAAGCTGCTACCTAGAGCTCAGTTCATACTTTCACCAAACATTACCATTTACCACTTTTCTCTAAATCCAGAGCTGGCTTTGCCACTGCTGTCCTGCAGGGCCTTATAGCTGGTCCTAATGCTGTGTAATTTCCTCCTCCCAACCATAGCTTTGGGAATCTACCTAAATGTAATGACTGCAACAGTGAAACATGAAGAACATAGTACAGTTGTGTACATTTACCATAAATGTAGATGTTCAAGTGTATTCACTGTTGCAGTCCTGGTTACCCTCCCTCCAGCCCCCTATTTTTCTCTGGCTATACCTCTACTTTCTTTTACTTTGCTTAAAAGCCCTTTTGGTGTATTTGCTTTTGGTTGGAGGTATATATATATTTTGTGTGTGTTTTTTAATTTTATATCCTCCCCATTTGGGGGGGCACCTGACATCTTGGGCAAGAAAAACTGATGTAATGGCGTTGGCTGCATGTTTTATACCCCTGACGACCTGACGTCATAGAAGAAGGGACAGCAGCTGACGCAGGACCCAAGACTTTGTTAATCAGGCCGACATGGGCACGTCTTGTGCTAATAGCTAAGCCAATATGGTTCTGGCATACTGGGAGGACAGTTTTGTCCTTCAAGGACATGAATTTGTTAATTGTATTTGCTTTTACAATCATTTTGTAGACATATACATGCTGTGTCATGTGCATGCTGGTGTCGAATTGAGAGAGTGTGGAGCCAAACCGTACTTTGGCACAGTTGCTGAAATTCCTGGAGGTGGAGAGATGCCATCAGTCTCATTGGCAGTGCCAGTACAGTTCAATAGTGATATGAGAACTATTACTGAGATTATCAAGAAACATTGGCCTATACTTCTTACTGATGAAAAAGTTGAAGTAGTAGTTGGAGAAAAAACAAAGTTTAGGTGCAAAAATAAGAGAAGTTTGAAACAAATGTTATGTTATCCAGATCATAATAAACAGTTAATAAGGGACATTAGTATTGCAGGCACTACCCCATGTGGTAGTTGTAATTTCTATAATTACATTGAGACTGACAATGGATTTGTTAATCCTAATGATGGACGTAGGTTCTGTTTCGAAGTACAAGGCAGATTGTAATACGAAAGATGTTATCTATTTATCACACTGCATAGAATGTTTTACAATCTATCTAGGTAAGTGCAATCGTAAGATGAGGGACAGGATTAGGGAGCACATCTACTCCATTAGGATTGGATATGAAAATAATGCATTAGCGAAACACATTATGTCAGCAGGTGAACATCATTCCTTTATGTTTAAGGTGATTGATAGGGTATATGAAACGCCGAGACTATGGGATATTCGTAATTTTACGAAGAAAATTGAGTCCCAATGGATTCTTAGGCTACAGTCACATAGAGGGAAGGGCTTGAATAGCTATGTCCCACTTAAACCTACTCTTAAAGCTAGAAGATTTTTTAAATGAACATATTTGGTGTAATATATTTTATATTTTGTATTTTATGTATTTGATCGTTTTTATTATTAGTTATATATTTAATGCATTGTTTAGTCTTTATATACAGAGTTGGTGTTTTGTTGAGGTGTGTCTATGTCGATGTTTGTGATTGGTTACAAGAGTTTATATAAAGTGAGCATGTACAGATCTTTTTATCTGATGAAGCAGTTTTGGAATTTTACTGTGAAAGCGCTTATTCCATCTATTAAAACATCTAAGTGTTTTATGCAGTTTATTTATTGGCATTCTCAGCTGTGTGTTCCTGATATTGTTGTTCTGTGGATTTAATTATTTTTCGCTTTGTATCTGGATTATTCTTCCTTTCCAGTATTTCATTTTGGAGGTACTAAAAACTTGTTTAATTTATTTATTATTTATTTATTGACTGGGAAAGTCTGACTGAGACAGGAGCCTGTTTTCAGCAGAGGCCCGGGAAGAAAAACTCCACAAACACATTATGATTACACAATATTCTACAAGAATTTACAGAAATTACAGTACAATATAACATGATGAGAAACAGACTAATAAATTGTGGGCAGTTACAATATCAGACAGAAAAAGAGTAATTTACAAGATATATATGTGTATAGTGTGTCTGTGTTTACACACATACACCCACTTTTTTTTTTGTAAATATAGAAATAGGTTGAATGTTAAGAAAGGAAAAGATCACTAGAGGGGCAGTGTTTAGATTGAAAGAATTAATAAAGGGAAAGAAAAATCACTAGTGGGGTAGTTTTAAAGGGGTGAGGGATTAGAATGATAGTTAAGGTTAGTGAGATTTATAGTAAGAACAGAGTTGTTTAAAATAACTTGTAGATCAAAAAGAGTTTCCTACGGGTTTTGATGGGTAAAGATTGGGGTAAGCTAGAGGATGGCTCAGGGAGAGTAGGATGTTTATCTATCTGGATAGATGCAGGGGCAAATTTTAGTATTTAGTAGGTAGTTCTTTAGGGTGAGTTTAAATTTGTTGAAGCAGCTAATGGTGTTTATTCTGGTTGGAAGTGAGCATTCCAAGAGCATCTCCCTCTTGGGACAGTTGCAGTTCAAACAGACGATATGTCGGTAGATATTCATCGTGTTTCACTGTTGCAGTCATTACTCTTGGGTTATCCTGCTGGTAGGCTACCCTCAGTCAGCCAGAATTCCAAAGTCTAGGTCCGGCGTTGGTTGCTGTCACTTCTTCCCTGACGTCAGTGCGCCTGGGGTATAAAAGATGCAGCCACCTCCATTTTCTTCAGTCTTTCTTGCTGCGCGGTGCCTGAAGCAAAAGCAGTACACAAGTGCCAGTCAGCCGACTCCTGAGATTTTCGAATCCGAATTTCAGAACCAAAGTCTTCATTAAAGTTAAGTATCCCATTGGGGAAACTTTTTTTTTGCTCCTGACCGATGTCAGAAAAAGTTAACAATTGTATTTCTTGTGGGAAGCAAATACCTCATAAGGATTTTCACTCTTACTGTATTCCTTGCCTAGGCCCTGATCACAACGTTGCTAGCTGTCGATTTTGTGCTAGATTTAACCAATGCACTATTAAGCGTAGGTTCAATTTTACATTTCATTACTTTGGCTGAAGATTTAATTATATAATGCCGTCGGAACAGCCGACGACCGGAGTTTACAAAAAAACGTAAGGACAAGAAAAAGGATAAGCGTCTGAGGTCCAAAACCGACGACGAGGCCTCTGCTAGGCCAGTCGCCAGTTCTCAGTGAGGCACTTTCGCAGCCCCTGGCACCCACTACCTCAGAGCCACAGGCCACTTCCGACTCCCACGTGGAGCCGACTGGGCCTCTGGATACTCAAGGTATTGGACACTCGGAAATCATTCCCTCAGATGGATCCAGAGCCGCTGAGCAGGCATCGGCTTCTGAGGGTGTCTTCAGACCTACACAAGTATATATTAAGCATCTTCAGCTTCAAAGACTAAAGCAGCTCTAAAGACAAAGAAACAAGTACAGCATTCTCCTACTCAGTCTACCATACCTAAAAAAACAGATGCTCAAAATGGCCGAAGACCTAATTACTTTGATCAGGGGCTCCCATCCCCCTCCTGATAAGAGGCCTAGGCAAGAGTCAGAGTATTATTCTTCTGATCAGGTTTCTATTTCCTCTGATTCCTCTTCTGAACAGGATTATTCCATGCTTCCCTATGAGGATTCTGATGCTGAAGAATCCATTCCTTTAGCCTCTCCTCCTGAGGATTATTCTTTTGGGGAAACCCTGCATATCATGAGGGAGCATTTCCACTGGAAGAGCCATGATTATTCTGAATCTAAGAAAAGGCTCAGAGACTTTCTGCTACTTCCTCCGCACAGACCCCTTGCTATTCCACCTGTTTTAGACATTGTAGATGATGTATTTTCAGAGTCCGGCCTGTCCCCTGACTCTTTACCCCCTGCACCTGCTAAGCCAGACAGATACTACAGGGTTCTGGATTCTCATAAATTCCTATATAAAAACCCTGTTGCTGATCCAGAAACTATATCTCAGGGTCCCAAAGGGGTTAAAGCCTCCACTGCAAAAAACCTTATCCCCTCTGATAGGGATTCTAGAGCTCTAGACAGATGGGGGGGGAAAGTATACACTTCTGCTACCTTGCCTGTAAGGGCTTTAAATTGTCAGTTCCATATGCTTAAATGTCAGCAATATTTAATGTCACTGCTTAAACAGAAATTGTTGACAAATACTGGATGTTCCAAGAACAAGGAATTGCAGGATTTGTTGCATGCAGCTGAACAAGTGAGAAAGCATACTTTGCAATTTGGTTATGATTCACTGGAGGCCTCGTGCAGGGCCGCTGTCACAGGTTCTGTTATTAGAAGGCATGCTTGGTTAAAGGAACAGAATCTTCCTGATCATGTTAAAGCAAAATTATTAGATGCACCATTGCAGCATGATACTTTGTTTGGTACTAAAGCAGAAGAGGTTTTGAAAAAAATGGAAGATAAAGCAAAATCCATGCAGACAGTCAAGGATTTTTTACAGGTACAGCCACCCAGGTTTAGCAGGAACTGACCTTCTAAAAATTGGTCCTTTCCAGTGTCAGACAGTCCATAAAGAGGCAGATACAGGCGTCCCAAAGGCAGATCTCAGCCCCAAGGCTCATACAGGCCTAAACAGTGGGGTGCTCCTACCTCCAAAAGCAGAGAAGACAAATCACAACCTTACAAAGGAAACAGTCCCAATGACTTTCCTCTGCCAGATCCAAGCACTTTTCTTTTGACAGCCCCCTTAGGGGGAACATTAGCACTTTTTTCATCAAATTGGCAAATGATTACCCAAGACAAATGGATCCTGAACATAGTGTCCCAAGGATACAGGTTCCATTTTCACACTCTACCAAGGTCAAAAGGTATGCCAGACCTGCCACACAATCAATGGGCAGAGGCGCAAAAACTAATTACAGCCCTCATGGACATGAGGGCCATTCAGCAAGTACCACAACAAGAGCAGGGGCAAGGATTTTACTCCATACTTTTCCTAGTACCCAGGAAGGACAGAACCTGGAGGCCAATACTGGACCTGTCTATACTAAATATGTTTCTGGAAGTTCCAAAATTCATGATGTTGTCTCTACGGCAGCTACTGCCCATGCTGGGCAAGAAGGCTTGACTCGTAACTGTGGACCTAAAGGAAGCATACTTGCATGTCCCAATCGGACAATCTTGCAGAAGATACCTCAGATTCATAGCTGGCTCAATGCATTACCAATTCTCTGCACTGCCCTTTGGCTTATCTACTGTGCCCAGGGTGTTCACAAAGTGCCTGGCACCAGTAATTGCATTTTGCAGACAAAGAGGAATTCAAATATATCCCTACTTGGACGACTGCCTAATTCAAGCAGAGAACAAAGACATTCTTCTAAAGCATCTGGCGTTTGTAAAAAGATTACTAACTGGCCTAGAGTACACAGTAAATGAAAATAAATCAAAACTAGTGCCCTCAGAAGAGATAATATTCCTGGGTGCAAGCTTAAATACCACTGCCCAGAGGGCTTATCTCACGCCAGACAAACAAATGCAACAGACTTCTTACTTCAAGAAATTGGCAACAAAAACCCACTTATCTGCAAGGAAAATCCTGCAGGCCCTGGGTTTCATGGCATCCTGCATTCTGCTAATTCCATATGCCAGATTGCATATGAGGAAACTACAATGGTATCTAAAAAGTGTTTGGACTCAGCATTGCCACAGCCTGGAGACATTAATTGCACTCATTCCCTGCCTGCAACAGGAGTTTCGATGGTGGGCAGAAGCCTGTCACCCGGGTCTGCTATTCAGTTTACCCACAAACTTCTCACTTGCTGACCCAACAAAACAATCAGATCCTGCACAGCCAAATCAGGACCTTAAATCTGGCAGCATGTTGGATAATGTAACCATTCAGAACACTCCCCTTTCAAAAGCTGTTATGGAGGTTATCTTGGAGGCCAGGAGGCCCAGTACCAGAAAATCTTATGCAGAAAAATGGAAGAGATTCTGTGCTTGGAACCAGGAACAAGGCATTGGCACGTGTGTACCAAATATACCTCAGATTTTACAATACCTAACTGAGATGCTGAACAAAGGCCTTTCTTTCTCATCAGTTAAGATTCATGCCTCTGCCATTTCAGCCCATTACAATACGGAACCACCTATCTTTTCTCATCCTTTAATAAGGCAGTACCTCAGAGGGGCCAGGAACATTAGGCCTCCAAGGAGAGCACCAATTCTGGCCTGGGACCTAAATTACGTTTTGGAAAAACTCACACTGCCTTCTTTCGAGCCAGCTTCAACAGCAGATATAAAATGTTTATCCTGGAAAACAGCTCTACTCCTAGCAATAACCTCTGCAAGGCGAGTCTCGGAGTTACAAGCACTCATGGCTGTGGAACCTTTTATCATTTTTCATCCGGACAAGGGTTTCTCTGAGGACAAACCCTACATTCATGCCTAAGGTGGTATCCAGTGTGGCCCTCAACCAAACCATTCACTTGCCTACCTTTTATCCAAATCCACAGAACAAGGGTGAGAAAATTCTGCATTCTTTGGACATACACAGACAGTTACGTTTCTACTTGGACAGAACCAAAGCTTTCAGAAAAACTGAGCAACATTTAGTGTCATATGCTGCAGGATCACAAGGAAAGGCTATCTCAAAACAGACTATTTCTAAATGGATAGGCCATTGCATCCGTTTCTGCTATTTTCAACATGACAAATCAGTGCCTAAGGGCATTAGGCCTCATTCCACCAGAGCAGCAGCCTTCCTTGGAGGAGTACCAACCAAAGA
This sequence comes from Protopterus annectens, assembly GCF_019279795.1. Taxonomy (NCBI): domain Eukaryota; kingdom Metazoa; phylum Chordata; order Ceratodontiformes; family Protopteridae; genus Protopterus; species Protopterus annectens. The sequence continues at coordinate 192,422,626 of NC_056743.1, forward strand.
TATCTTAGAGGCTGCAACTTGGAGTTCAGTGCACACCTTCACAAAGCGCTACCACTTACCTCTTTACTCTAAGTCCAGAGCAGGCTTTGCCACTGCAGTTCTGCAGGGCCTCATAGCCTCTCCTAATCCTATTTAGCCCAGCCACCCATCCTCAGCTTTGGGATTCAACCCAAGAGTAATGACTGCAACAGTGAAACACGATGAACATAGTACAGTTGTGTACCTACCATAAATGTACATGTTCGAGTGTATTCACTGTTGCAGTCCAGGTTACCCACCTACCATCCCCCTTCTCTTTGCTGGGACTTTTCTGCATTTCTTTATCCTATACAACCTATTTGGTGTATTTGCTTGTAGACAAAGGGGATGTTATTTTTGTGCATGTATTTTTATTGACATATTTTTCCAGCCTACCAATTTGGGGGCACCTGACATCTGGGGCAAGAAAAACTGAAGAAAATGGCGTTGGCTGCATCTTTTATACTCCAGGCGCACTGACATCAGGGAAGAAGCGACAGCAACTGACGCCGGACCGAGACTTTGGAATTCTAGCCGACTGAGTGTAGCCTGCCAGCGGGATAACCCAAGAGTAATGACTGCAACAGTGAATACACTCAAACATCTACATTTATGGTAGGTACACAACTGTACTTTTGGTCCATCAACAAACAAGGAGGAACCAAGTCTTAACCCACTGTGTCAAGAAGCTTTCAGAGTGTGACAGTGGAGTATAGTTTCCAGTTGCTTTCTGTTAGCAGTGCACATTCTGAGGAAGTCCATTGTCATAGCATACAAACTCATCAGGTCCATTCCAGCTACTGGAAGTCATGTCTTGCACCAAAGCTGGAACTTGCACTGCTTCAGGCTGAACAGCTGCAGGATTCATCCCAGTGCATGTTTTTCCTCACTTCTGTGATTGAGTTTCTTTCAGGTTCTCCGAATTTCTTTTTTTGCTGGCATCCAGGCAGTGCACTTACTAGTCAGTTGCTGAAATTTACTCAGAAATACGAGTTTACTGACTCTCTCGTCTGAGCTTCTGTTTTCACACTGGGCGAGCTGAAATTGAACTGTTACTCAGTTTGCTGTCATCTTGGAAGTCAGGTTTATAATATTTTTGGTAGTTTTATGCAATGTTGCCTCATTACTTCTAACTGTAGACCCCACTCCAGTGTCTCCTGATGACTTAACTACTTTGACAAGTTGAATTCTCTATACATTAATCCCATTGCTCTAATCTTTGATGACTTTAACTATCCATCTATTAAATGGAAATATTATAAAACAAAAATAAATATGCCCAGGAATTCCTTGATTGTTACCAATACTAAATCTTTAGACTGGATCGTTGAAGTTCTCACAAGAGATGACAGTATACTTGACTTCATCTTTACAAATGCTGCTTCTGCCTACAGCCATAGTAATATTTCCTTCTCAAGCAAATTTTTACTTTGGACACAGTAAGTGAGCCTTTTATAGTGGTAGTAGTTTCTGTAATTATACATTAAATACTTTTATACAATTAGCAACAATCCAGCATTAAATAAATTGTTCAATTCCTGCCCTCCCTCCGTTAAACCTCATTCCTCCTCCAAAACATAATTCTGCATGTATTCCCACAAATTCCATTGTTTCTCTATGTAGTTTGCTACTACCCTTATCTAAAAGTCCCACTTCCAGTTATTGTATCCTCTGTTACAATAGTTACTGCTTAAAGTTCAGTTGGTTTAGACTTTGATTTCCATTTTAAAAACAAAACACACACTGGAGCCAGAATAAATTTAGCGCTTTCTTCCCGTTTATTACAGAACTTCTTCAGAATTACAGAATCCAACATTTACATCATTTCCTTTTATACCATCTTTATGTCAACATCATTTCCTGCTAGTGTTAATCCTTAAAAGGACATGTCAATTTTAAATTCACTCAAACAATACTGTCACTTTTTAACACAATAACTACTAATGAAAACCTATACACATAGTATAAACTTTGTAATAATATTCATAATTTAACTAAACTAACAGTACAAAAACTATGATGTTCATCGTGTTACACTGCTACAGTCATTACACTTGGGTTATCCTGCCGTCATGCGGTTCCCCAGTCGGCTTGAGTTCCAAAGTCTTGGTCCGGCGTCAGTTGCTGTTGCTTCCTCCCTGACTTCAGTGTGACAGGGGTGTATAAGATGCAGCCGACGCCATTTTCTTCAGTCTTTCTTGCCGCGTGGTGCCCGAAGCAAAAGCAGTTCGCAAGTGCCGGTCGGCCGTCTCCTGAGATTTTCATTCCAAATTCAGAACCGAAGTCTTCTACAAAGCTAAGTACCCCGTTGTGGAAACTTTTTCTTGCCTCAGTCCAATGTCAGTAAAAGTTAATAACAGTATTTCTTGTGGGAAGCAAATAACTCATAAGGATTTCCATTCCTATTGTATCCCATGCCTAGGCCCTGACCACCACGTCACTGGTTGTCGGTTTTGTGCTAGGTTTAACAAGCGCACTATTAAACGGTTTGATTTTGCCTGACATTATTTTGGTAGAAAATTCAATTATACCATGCCGTCGGAACTTCCGATGACCGGAATACACTAAAAGCGCAAAGACAAGAATAGACATCCGAGGCCCAAAACTGACGACGAGGCCTCTTCTAGGCCAGTCGCTGGTTCTCTGGTTTTCAGCGAGGTGCCTTCGCAGCCCCTGACGACTGCTTCTGTAGAACCACAAGCTGCCTCTGAATCCCACGTGGAGATGGCTGGGCCTTCGGATGCACAAGTTATTAGCCTACCGAGACTAACCTTTCAGAGGGATCCGGGGTAGCTGAGCAACCCACAGCTTCAGAGGGTGTCTTCAGACCTACTCAGTTAAGCATTAAACCCTCAGCTAAGTCTAAGCCTCCTTTAAAATCAAAGAAACAAATACAGCATTCTCCAGGACAGGTCTCCATGCCTAAGAAACAAATTCCCAAAATGGCCAAAGACCTAATCACTCTGATCAGGGGGTCCCATCTCCCTCCTGATAAAAGGCCTAGACAGGATGCAGACTATTACTCATCCGACCAGGTGTCCATCTCTTCTGATTCATCCTCAGACCTAGGATACTCTTCTTTACCCCCTTATGAGAATTCTGATGCTGAGGAATCAGTTCCATCAGCCTCACCACCGGAGGACAACTCCTTTGGGGAAACCCTACATACCATGAGGGAGCATTTCCACTGGGAAGGCCAGGATTATTCAGAATCCAAGAAAAGGCTCAGAGACTTCCTTTTATTACCTCAACACAGACCCCTTGCTATTCAGCCAGTGTTAGATATTGTGGATGATGTGTATACTGAATCCAGCTTAAATCCTGATTCCTTACCCCCAGCCCCTGTTAAACCTGACAGATACTACAGAGTCCCTGACTCACATAAATTTCTGTATAAAAGCCCTGTAGCTGACCCTGAAACTATTTCTCAGGGACCCAAAGGAGTTAAGGCCTCATCTGCCAAGAATCCAGTTCCCTCTGACAGAGATTCCAGAGCATTAGACAGATGGGGAAAGAAAGTATATACGTCTGCAACTTTAGCAATGAGAGCCTTAAATTGCCAGTTTCACATGCTAAATATCAGCAATTTTTACTGTCTCAGTTAAAACAAGAAATGCTTCCAGAAACAAATCCTCCTAATTTTAAAGAAATGCAGGATTTATTGCATGCAGCTGAACAAGTGAAGCATACTTTGCAATGTGGTTTTGATGCTCTAGAGGCCTCCTGCAGAGCAGCAGTTACAGGCTCTGTCATTAGAAGACATACTTGGTTAAAAGAACATATGTTACCAGATCATGTTAAAGCAAAATTATTGGATGCACTTTTGCAGCAGGATGTGTTATTTGGAGTTAAGGCAGAAGAGGTACTAAAGAAAATGGAGAATAAGGCAAAATCTATGCAAACGGTGAAGGATGTCTTACAGGTTTAGCCTCCTAGATTTAGCAGAAACTGGCCAACTAAGAATTGGTCCTTTCCAATTACAGACAGACCTCAAAGGTGAAGATACAGACGTCCAAGAGGTAGAGGTCAAACACAAGGTCCTTATAGGCCTCGACAATGGGTAGCATCAGGCCAAAAAGAAGGGGAACACAGGCCCCAACCATATAAAAAACCGCTCCAATGACTTCCCACTACAGCTGCCAAACAAATCCGTATTGGCAGCCCCCTTGGGAGGAAAACTGGTACTCCTCTACCACAATTGGCAAATGATCACCAAAGACAAATGGGTTCTCAACATTGTATTTCAAGGTTACAGGTTCCACTTTCACTCTCTGCCAAGGTTAAAAGGAATGCCAAATCTGCCACCAAATCAATGGGCAGAGGCTCAAAAACAAGTTACAGCACTCATGGATATGAGAGCTATTCAAAAGGTACCATCACAGGAGCAAGGACAAGGATTTTACTCAAGACTCTTTCTGGTACCCAGAAAAGACAAAGTCTGGAGGCCCATTCTGGATCTTTCATCTCTAAACACTTACCTGGATGTTCTGAAATTCAAAATGTTGACATTACAGCAGCTTCTTCCCATGCTGGGCAAGAAAGCTTATATCGTGACTTTGGACCTCAAAGAGGCATACCTGCATGTCCCTATCAGACAGAACTGCAGAAGATACCTCAGATTCATAGCAGGTTCAATGCACTACCAATTCTCTGCACTGCACTATGACTTATCTACTGCGCCCAGGGTCTTCACAAAGTGCCTGGCACCAGTAATTGCATTTTTCAGACAGAAAGGAATTAAAATTTATCCGTACCTGGATGACTGCCTGATTCAAGCAGAGAGCAAGGACATTCTTTTAAAGCATCTGGCGTTTGTAAATAAGTTATTAAGTTGCCTGGGGTACACAGTAAACGAAAAGAAATCAAAACTAGTGCCCTCACAAGAGATTATATTCCTGGGTGCCAGCTTGAACACAATGGGCCAGATGGATCATCTCACACCAGACAAACAAGGACAGCTGACTCAATACTTTCAATTGATGGCAACAAAGACCCAACTCCCTGCAAGAAAAATTCTGCAGGCCTTGGGTTACATAGCATCTTGCATACTACTAATTCCATATGCCAGACTGCATATGAGGAAACTACAATGGTACCTAAAGAATGTATGGTCTCAACACTGTCAAAGTTTGGAAACAGTTATACCACTAATCCCTTGCTTTCAACAGGAGTTTCAATGGTGGGCTCAAGCTTGTCACCTCAACAAGGGACAGCCTTTTACACAACCCACAGCCAGGCAAACACTGACAACAGATACATCGGATTACGCCTGGGGAGCACACATGGCAGGCAAATGTATTCAGGGCACGTGGCCCACAGAACAAAGGCATCTTCACATCAATCAAAAAGAGATGCTAGCTGTACAAAATGCGCTTATAGCTTTCAAAGACCTGCTACATCCAGGACAACTACTACTAAAGACAGACAACACCACAGTTATGTAGTACATAAACAAGCAAGGGGGCACTCACTCCTACCCCCTATGCAGACAAGCTATGACCTTGTGGAACACAGCTATAAACCTTCAAGTTCATCTGCAAGCACAATTCCTGCCAGGAAACAAAAACATACTGGTATACGACTTAAGCAGAAACATCATGGATCCCCACGAATGGGAGTTAAATCCACAAATATTCAGAATGATAACACAGAAATGGTGGAGCTCGGACATAGATCTGTTTGCATCCCCAATAAACTGCCAGCTACAAAAATTCTGCACAAGGAGTTACCATCCACAAGCATGGAAAGTGGATGCCTTCTCATTCAGCTGGGAGAACCTACAAGTATATGCTTTCCCACTACTACCTCTCCTGCCAAAGGTACTCATAAAAGCCAGGCAGGAAGAGCCAAAGATGATCCTGATTGCATCAGACTGGCCACGCCAGCACTGGTACGCAATCTTAAGGAGCTTAGCACAAGAACCACCCTGGATTTTGCCTCAAATCCCACATCTGCTGACTCAGCACAACAACCAAATACTACACAGCCAGCTAAAGACCTTAAACCTAGCTGCATGGAAGATTCCTTAGTCAAGCAAGCAATGCCTCTCTCCAAAGCTGTTATGGATGTCATTCTGGAGGCCAGAAGGCCTAGTACCAGGAAAGCCTATTTGAATAAATGTAAGAGATTCTGTGCCTGGAACCAAGCTCACAGCCTTGACCCTCTTGTCCTAAACATTCCTCAGATACTACAATACTTAACTGAGATGCTGGACAAAGGACTCTCCTTCTCATCCATCAAGATCCACGCCTCTGCCATCTCTGCTCATTACAACACGGATCCACCAATTTTCTCTAATCCTCTGTTAAAACAGTACCTCAGAGGGGCTAAAAACATAAGACCACCCCGTAGAGCACCTACTCCAACTTGGGACCTCAACTTTGTTTTGGTGAAGTAACTTTACCTCCTTTTGAGCCAGCCAACACAGCAGAATTAAAATATATCTCTTGGAAAACTGCTCTGCTCCTGGCAATAACATCAGCACGAAGAGTTTCAGAATTACAGGAACTAATGGCAGTGGAACCTTTCCTCATTTTCCACCAGGACAGGGTGTCTTTAAGAACTAACCCTACTTTTAGGCAAAAGGTGATATCCAGTGTGGCTCTAAACCAAACTATTCACCTGCTAACTTTTTATCCTAAACCACAGAATAAAGGGGAGAGACTACTGCACTCTTTGGACATTCACAGGCAGTTACGCTTCTACTTGGACAAAACCAAAGCTTTCAGAAAATCTGAGCAATTATTGGTAGCATATGCTGCAGGAGCACAGGGAAAAGCCATTTCAAAACAGACTACTTCAAAATGGATAGGACATTGTATATGTTTCTGCTACACATACCATGGAAATCCTGTACCTAGCAGCATTAGATCTCACTCCACCAGGGCAACAGCCACTTCAACTGCCTACCTCAGGGGAGTACCTGCCAAGGATATTTTGGAAGCAGCAACTTGGAGTTCTGTACATACCTTCACCAAGCATTACCATCTGCCTCTATACTCTAAATCCAGGGCTGGCTTCGCCACTGCAGTGCTGCAGCGTCTTATAGCCACCCCTAATGCCTTATAGAACCAGCCACCCTTCCTCAGCTTTGGGATTCTACCCAAGTGTAATGACTGCAGCAATGTAACACAATGAACATAATACAGTTTTGTACCTACTGTAAATGTATAGCTGTAAGTTGTTTTTTGCTTTTCTTATGTATGTTTTATTAGCAATTGGAATTGTCTGCCTATTTAGAGGCACCTGACATCTGGGGCAAGAAAAACTGAAGACAATGGCGTCGGCTGCATCTTATATACCCCTGTCGCACTGACGTCAGGAAGAAGGCGACAGCAGCTGACGCCGGACCAAGACTTTGGAACTCAGGCCGACTGGGGAACTGCCTGACGGCAGGATAACCCAAGTGTAATGACTGCAGCAGTGTATACACTCGAACATCTACATTTATGGTAGGTACAAAACTGGACTTTCTATATAACAAAGAAAAATTAAATTAAAATTTAACATAATTTAGATGACTTTTGACAGAAACCTTATCATTAATACCGGGCATTACATCAGCTCTTAAAAAAATTTGCTATTTCATTTCTATTTTTTTTCTTTTTTTTTATTTCCATTTTGGCAGCCACCAGAGTTAAACTTCATAAGGCTTTACTATGTTTAGGCAATTCAGAGCCTGTATTCCAGCTCAAACAATTATTTCCTTAGTTACACCCATTTGCTCACCCGATATTTCTGACAGAGTACTTTGAAGGGACTTTTTGAAGTCTGCCATCTCATGACACTCCCAAAACATTTGTTTCCAGTTATCGCTTTCGTCCCTATCACACCTCCAACATTTGCCATCTACTTGATGAAAAATTGGGGAATAAAAATACCTATGCAAACACTTCCAAGCAAAAATAGTAAATCTTTTAGACTTCATTGTATATTTGGGACCCATACATATGTTCTCCCATTGGTTCCTTGTGAATTGCTTATCCAGTCTCTCTTCCCAATCTGTTCTAACTTCCTCTGATCGATTCCTATAGCTCTCATGCAATTTTTTATACACCCTACTAATTATCCCTTTTTAACAGCAGCTTCTGGTGTAGATTCAACTAAAATCTCTACCAGAGCAGGTCTTTAACTTAGGATTCCCCTATCATTTTCTCTGTCTACACTCTTATCAGTCCATGATATGGAAGTCAGTCTGTAGCCAGCAGTCCAAATGTCTTCTGGGCCTCTTCCCATTCAGCTGCCTTTCCCTGTGTAGTTATTTGCACCCAGTACCATGGTTCCTTTGCCATTTTTCTCCAGTAAATACCAACTCCTATTTGCTGTGCCCCTAATTGCAGTCCTCCCTGTTGGCAGAATTTCCTTTTTCCTTTCTCACATTGGTTTAGATCTGAGAATACTTTTTGCTACTTTATGAATATAATATTTTTTCCCTTTTTATTTCTGCAAATCTTTTGGGTTTCTAATACCATGACGGGAATGGACCCCATTCCTAAGTCAAAGTATGATTAAAGTTCATGAAGTTAGTATTGTTTCATTCTTTGATGACAGCCAGAAGTACGCTTTGCAGCACCCACAATGTGCCCAGTAATGACTCCTCCTGCAATTTGTATGGAGTTAGATGTATTGGTAACACATCTAAATGCAATTGTAGACTCTTTTTTATAAGACCCATGGCCCATATTCTGTGTGGCTGTTGCAACTCTTCTTTAGGATCTGTGTCCAAAATCCCATTCTGTCCTTGGTTCTTAAATTTTCCCTGCTTTATCATCCCTTTCCACTTTGAATTATAGCTTGCTGCTTGTGTTGTGTATGAGCCTTAACTGTGTAGCTCTAAAATATCCCTTCAAATCAGTTAATCCTAAACCACCATTTTCTGTTGGAAGGAACAACTTATCCCAATTGACCCTTGCCCTCTTCCCTTTCCAGATAAAATTCTTAAACTCTTTATTAATTACTGACCACAACTTCTCTGCTTGATAAAACTATGCCTGACCTGTACATAAAACTAAAGGGACTAAAAACATTTTCACATGCATCTTGTTATACATATCAATAAATAAGAGCTTCCAATTTTTCAGCTTTTGTATTATCTGTTATCTAGTCTCTTCTCACATATCCTTAGCTGCCATAACAGAATCCATTTAACCCATACTCCTAAATACTTCAAGTTATCATGTCCCAATAAATGTGGGTATTGCTGAACCAATTCATGTGTGGTTACATATTTTACGGCTATAGTCTTTGTTTTGTCTTCATTAATTTTAAATACCTCCAAAAACCTGAAACTGTCTTAGAATGTTCCACAACATTGAGATAGACGTTTCTGGTTTTGTAATGTACAAAATATCATCTGGAAATAAAACAAACTTTTCTTGGTTACTGTATCAATTATAAACTTGAATTTCTGAGTCCCATAGTTTACTTTCCAGTGTCTCTAAATATAAAGCAAAAGAAAAAGAGGACACTCCTGTGCAGTTCCTCTGTTCAGGCACAGCTTATCAGAGAAGAGCCTCCCCCTTTAATTTTTCTTCATTTCCTCATGTATCCTCTTAATTAACCTTATTGTGTCAGGGAATGCAAATGCTTCCTTTGCCCTACTCGTAAAATTTCAGATTACTCTGTTGAATGCTTTCTGTGCATCAATACCCACCAACAATAGTGTTATTTTCTTACCTTCTGCTTCCCACTGGATCACCATTGTTCTCTTAATGTTGTCAAATGTTTGCCACCCCTCCACAAAACCTCATTGATATATATCTTTCAATTTTGGCAAAATCTTTGCCATTTTTTTTAGCTGTTAGAGAAATATAAACACTTTATAATCATATTTTAAAATTGAAATGGACCTATATGCGAAGCTGGGTCTGATGGGTCTTTGCCATCTTTAGGTATTAAGGCCACCACCAAATTCTTCCAGGATTTTGGCCTTTCCCCTGTTTTTTAAATACACTGATAAATAAAAACTTCCAGCTCTTTATCACTTTCTTCCCTCCTAGTTTTCAAACTTCCAGAAGAGTAGCATCCATTCTTGGAAACTTTCCTGCAGATTGATTATATGTCACAGTTTTTATCTTGCCTCTTTCTTATCTTAACTTTTAATTGTTGAGCTTCATTTACCTCTAACAGTGGCATACTTAATTCATCCATAAATATTGCCTTTGTACTTTTTCTTGATTTCTGCATTTTTCTGCTTTATACACATTTTCATAAAATTTCTGAAATGTCTCCAGTAACTCTACCCAACCTGGTTATTTTTCTTGTTAAAGGGTCCCTAGGTTTGGCAACAACTCTTTCTCCTTTCTTTTGCCTAAGTTGTAATGCCAAGAGTTTTTGAGTTCTGGAGTTATCAAAGACAGTTGACTCTTGCATATTATCCAGATATTACATTGCATTTTCTTTAGCACTCTGTAGTTATACCTTGCTTGTTTTATGAGATTCCCCGTAGTCTGCAGTACTTTAACCTGACAGCTCATTTAAGTAATTCTTGTCACTTATTAACTATATCACTTTTTCTTCCATGTCTGCCCTATTTTAAATTCTACTTTCACCTTATCCCACTGACTAGGCTTAACTTCTAAAGAAGTTTCTGTATTCCATAATAGTGCTTGAATAATTTTCACTATTCATTCCTTAAATCCCTCTCTTTTAACAGGAGGATGGGGAATCCCCATTGTCTTATTTTTTATTTTATTACCTTGCATTTTTATCTTGGTTGTTTTTTGTGCATGGTCTAAAATAATTATTGGATATGTGTCAGAGCTTTCAATGAGATGTACATATTCCTGTAAAATATAATTTCAGTGTAGTGTAGCCCAGTTATTGTACCTTGGAGAATAGTATGTACATTATTTGAGTTCCTGTTACTAAATTCACATCTTCCATGCCAAATATTTTCATAAATATCTTCAGAATTCTACCCTGTTTTGTTATGTTTTCCCTTCTAGGTCCCACAGATACATCCTCATTGTTGGTAAATAAGTTCCAGACCCACCTTTCAGTAGTATTCCTTGTTGAAAGCTGATTACTTCTCCCAAAAATTCTTAAGCTCCATTGTAGCAGTTGCAGGTGAAATATAAATACAAGCTGGTGTACTCAACCTCTCTTGCCAGTAACCAGTTACTACCAAAAATCTACCATTGCTTTTTATTTATTCTATCACTATTTGAGCACCTCTAGCAGTTGATATAATTACTTTCCTTTTCCCTTATTCCTATTATTCTGCTGAATATCTATTCTTGAAATATTTTATCAACATTACATGCTCACTTCTTTCAAAATGTGTTTCCTGTAGCATTGCTATTTGCGCTTTGCATTTCTTAATATAACTCAGTAGTCTTCAGTTTTTGTTTATACATGTGAGGCCATTCACTTTCCAAAATAATGTGTTTAGTGTAGCCATTGTGATAAGAAGTTGTTATTCCTGCTTGTTAAATATGACTACTTTTTTAAAATGTCTGTTTCCAGCTTTTGTGTAGCATGCACCCACTAATTGCAGGTTGGTCTCTTATACAATTGGTTCTTATCTCCATTTGAACCAAAGTCTTGTTTTACAAGACCCCCATAACCTATTGCATTAAAACAAACATACAAAGCTATATACATCTTCAAGTAATAAAGCGTACCCCTCCTGATAGGAACAGTTGTCCCAAATTGACAGCTGCACACACAGGCATAACTTAAACTAACATTAATGTTATCCATGCTAAGATGCATTTTCCAGCCTCTGCTCCTGCTTACACTAATTGCTACCTTTCGTGTGTTATCTTCATTCCCCTCCCAGATGTGAAGAACAGTTTGCCTGCTTTCAGAAAACATTAATCTTTGGCCATACAAAAGTGTTCTGGGTTTTTATTGCTTCTCCCTGTAGTCAGCTTGTCTCCATGGAAACATGGCCCTCTTCAAAAGGAACCTTGATGATTGGATGGGAGATAGGAAATTCACCTCTGGGATCACGTCAGTCACCCAGCTAGACAGGTTGCCAGGGAAGTATATACAGTGGGAAGAAATAGCCAGGGAATTGTTATGGCTAGGCTTGTATAGGCCCTAGGGCCGCTAAGTTAGTACCAACCTATGAACAAGCACCAAGTGAACAGCTCTGAGAACCTCTCAACTTTCACTGAGCATTTATTTGCCAAGGAAAACATTTTGTTATTTTCAATGTCCTGTTATTTACTTGCTTACACAAAAATGTTGTTAGATTAAGCCAAAGGCCTTAATCCAGACATTCACCTTTCAAAAAGTGAGAGAGAGAGAGAGAGAGATCATATCAGTTCTACATATGGTATAATTTTTGCAATTTTACATCCCTGCCCCCACCTTAGCAAGTCAGGATTACAACATATTAACTAAACATTCTTTTCCTCCAGCCTGTCATCTCTTCTTGCACTGTAATGCCTATGATGTTCTTCATCTCACATTGCTGCAGTCCTAACACTTGGGTAGTCCGCTGTCCCTCGGTCGGCCCGAATATCAGAGTATAAGGCTGACGTCGGTCAGGGCGCATTTGACTGACATCAGAACGTCAGGGTACAAATGCGCATGACCGACGTCATATCCTCAGTCTTTTTTGCCGCATGGTCCGATGCAGAAGCAGTGTTGCAAGTGCCGTTCGGCGTTCTGAAATTTTTCGAATTCGGAGTTTCAGACCGAAGTCAGAGTTGGTTAAGTACCCCGTTGGGGAATATTTTGTTTTTTTCTTGCCTCAGTGGTTTACCGGATGTCAGAAAAAGTGAATAACTGTATTTCTTGTGGGAAACAGATACCGCATAGGGATTACCATAATTTGTGTATACCTTGTTTGGGACCTGAGCACGACGTTGTTGAGTGCCGCTTTGTTCTAGGTTCAATTAACGCACTATAAAGCGGAGGTTGGATTGTGCCAGGTTGGTCTTTGGGAAGCGGTGCAATTACAAAATGCCGTCGGATGCTCCGACGCCGGCTTCCTCAAAGAAGCGCAAGGACAAGGCAGTTAAACCTAGGTTAGAGGAGTCCGAACCGGACGCCGGTTCTTTAGAGGCGTCAGTGGAACCGGTGGTTCCGACGGAGGCCTCTCTGGAGTCTCAGGGGGAAACTTTGATTTTACAGGATGTGGCCTCCCAGGAGGCAGGTCAGGCTGTAGGGGCTTCTCAGATTACTGTACTCCCTCCCTTCCTAAGGGGTCTAGGGCCCCTTTCTGCTTCCAAGGCTTCTCCTAGAGGCAGGTCTAGTTTAGCTTCTGTGGGTGTCACTCCTAGTTCTTCAGGTTCTGTGCCCAAGAAGCACATGCTTAAAATGGCAGAAGATTTAATTACTTTAATTAGAGGCTCTATGCCCCCTCCTGATAAAAGGCCTAGGATGGAACCAGTGTTGGGGATTGGGAGCAGGCTTGGATGTGTCTGAGTCTTCGGCTGAAGACTTACAGGAGTATGCTCATTATTCTGATTCTGATGTGGATGATTCTACTCCTTCAGCTTCTCCTCCTGAGGATTTTTCTTTTTCAGAGACCCTTCACTCCATGAGAGAGCATTTTAAATGGGAAGGTCAGGACTTCTCTGATTCCAGGAAAAGGCTTAGGGAATTTTTGTCTTTACCCCAGCATAGGCCTTTGGCTATACCTCCTGTTCTTAATGTGGTGGAAGATGTATTTGCAGAGGCTTCTCTTAATCCTGATTCTTTGCCTCCTGCTCCTGTTAAACCTGATAGGTATTACAGGGTACCTGAAGCTCATAAGTATCTTTTTAAAAGTCCTAGGGCAGACCCTGAAACTGTTAGCCAGGGGCCTAAGGGTGTTAAGGCTTCTGTTGTCAAGAATCCGGTTCCTGCAGATAAAGAGGCTAGGGCCTTGGATAGATGGGGAAAGAAAGTTTATACTTCTTCCACTCTAGCCATGAGAGCTTTGAATTGCCAGTTTCACATGTTGAAATATCAAAATTATCTCCTTTCACAGTTGAAATCTAAGGTTGATGCTCTGGCGGAAGGTATTGATTGTAAAGAGTTACAAGATTTAGTGCATGTTTCTGAACAGGTGGGTAAGCACTCTTTGCAATGTGGTTTTGATGCTGTACAGGCCTCCCAGGGTGGCTGCCACTGGGTCAGTTCTTCGCAGGCATGCCTGGCTGCGGGATCAAAATTTATCTGACCATGTTAAAACTAGGATTTTGGATGCCCCTTTGCAATCTGATGTCTTGTTTGGTTCTCCTGTTGAGGCAGTTTTAAAGAAAATGGAAGACAAGGCTAAGTCTATGCAGACTGTTAAAGAATTTTACAGGTTCAGCCTCCAAGTTTAGTAGAAATTGGCCTACTAAGGGGTGGACGATCCTTCTTATGATTCCCAGTCTAGGGGTAGATCTAGACGTGGCAGGGGCAGAGGTCAGGGCTCTTTCAGGCCTAGGACAGGAGTTCTCCTGCACAGTCTTCAGGTGAGGGCAGGGGTCAGTCCTTTCGTAAACAAACCCAATGACCTACCTTTTCAGCTGCCAGAACCTTCTCGCCTGGCAGCACCTTTGGGAGGAAGGTTGGCACTTTTCAAAGAAAATTGGAGGTTGATTACCCAAGACAGATGGGTATTGGACATCATACATCACGGTTACAGGTTTTATTTCCATACCTTGCCTCCTTTCAAGGGCATGCCAGACATTCCTCCTCAACAAAGAATAGAGGCTCACAAGCAAATTTTTCTGTTACTCCAAATAGGGGCCATACAGCGGTTCCTATGCCAGAAAGAGGCCTAGGATTTTATTCTCGCCTGTTCCTTGTACCAAAAAGGGGAACACGTGGAGACCAATTTTGGATTTATCTATCCTCAACACTTATCTGGACATTCCCAAGTTCAAGATGTTGACGTTACAACAACTTTTACCTCTGCTGGGCAAGGATCACTGGATGGTAACTTTGGATCTCAAAGAGGCATATCTTCATGTTCCTATCCGACTAAGTTGCAGGAAGTATCTGTGTTGGACTGGGACTTCTCACTATCAGTTCTCTGCATTGCCCTTTGGCTTATCTACTGCGCCCAGAGTATTTACGAAAGTTCTGGCTCCAGTGATAGCTTTCTTCAGGCTGAAAGGAATACAAATCTATCCTTATTTGGACGATTGCCTGATTCTGGCTCAAGGAAGGGAAGAGCTTCTTCGTCATTTGGAATATGTGATAGCAGTGCTAAGATGCCTGGGGTATTCTGTGAACGAAATAAAGTCCAGTCTAGTACCCTCTCAAGACATGTGCTTTCTGGGTGTAAGACTGAATACAGCATCCCAGATGGCCTTTCTAACCCCGGACAAACAAAAGAATCTTTCCCTTTACTTCCATCATCTATCTCTTCAGTCCGGGCTGGCTGCAAGGACAGTCCTTCAAGCCTTGGGTTCATGGCATCTTGTATTCTGGTGCTTCCCAATGCCAAACTGCATATGAGGAAGTTGCAATGGTATCTCAAGAATGTATGGACACAGCACTGCCAGGATCTGGACACTGTCATTCCAATAATACCTTGCATTCAAAAGGAATTTTTGTGGTGGGCTCAGGAATGTCACCTAAACAAGGGACTCTCTGTGACCCGGCCAGGGGCGAGTCAAATTTTAATGACAGATGCCTCGGACAAAGCTTGGGGAGCTCATCTAAACGGAAAGTGGATACAAGACAAGTGGCCTGTCAGACTACAGCATCTACATATCAACTTGAAGGAGATGTTAGCAGTCCAGTTTGCATTAATAGCTTTCAAGGATTTACTTCTTCCAGGGCAGGTGTTGATTCTAACAGACAACACAACTGTCATGTGGTACATCAACAAGCAAGGGGGAACACATTCTTATCCTCTATGCAGGCAAGCAATGATTTTGTGGGAGACTGCTCTCAGTTTACAACTAAGTCTTCAGGCAAGATTTCTGCCAGGAGCACAGAACTCCTTAGCAGATGTGTTAAGCAGACAAATCATGGATCCCCACGAGTGGAAACTGGATCTTCATGTATTTCAGAAATTGACAGTGTCCTGGGGAACTCCAGACATAGATCTGTTCGCTTCTCCACTAAACCATCAGCTGCCAAAGTTTTGCACAAAGAGGTTTCATCCCACAGCCTGGAAAGTGGATGCTCTTTCTTTCAGTTGGAAAAATCTTCATGTGTATGCCTTCCCACCTCTGCCTCTCCTCCCAAAGGTACTTCTGAAGGTCAGACAGGACAAGCCAAGGATGATTTTGATAGCTCCAGATTGGCCTCGCCAGCACTGGTACACATTACTGTGAAGTCTGGTTTAGGAGCATCCATGGCCTTTGCCTTTGATTCCACATCTGTTGTCCCAGGAGGACAGTCATTTGCTCAATGTCAAACTTCACTCTCTTCATCTAACAGCCTGGCATATTCTGTTTTAAACCATAGAGGGTCTCAACTTTCACAACAAGTTTTGAATGTGATTTTGGAAGCTAGAAGGCCTAGTACAAGGAAAGTGTACGCAGATAAATGGAAGAGATTTTTGTTTTGGAGTGCAGCTAAGGATTTGGATGTTTCTGAGCCTGATTTAAGTGTGGCTCTTCAATATCTTACTGAGTTATTAGACAAAGGTTTGTCCTTCTCTTCTATTAAGATTCATGCTGCAGCAATTTCAGCTCACTACGACTGTGACCCACCATTGTTTTCTCATCCCTTGTTCAAGCAATTTCTTAGAGGGGCAAAGAATATAAGACCCCCACGAAGGGCTCCTACTCCTGCTTGGGATCTCAATTTTGTGTTGGAGAAACTCACTCTACAACCTTTTGAGCCTGCAGCTACTGCTGAGTTGAAATATTTGTCATGGAAGACTGCTTTTTGTTGGCCATTACCTCTGCAAGAAGGGTTTCTGAATTGCAGGCCCTTATGGCAGTTGAGCCTTTCTTAATTTTCCATAAGGATAGGGTATCTTTACGTACTAATCCTTCCTTTATGCCTAAAGTGGTTTCTAGTGTGGCTTTAAACCAAACTATTCATTTGCCTACTTTTTATGCAAATCCCCAAAATAAAGGGGAAAAGATTTTGCACACTTTAGATGTACACAGGCAGTTGCGATATTATTTGGACAGAACTAAAGGGTTCAGGCAATCTCAGCAGTTATTAGTTTCTTTTGCTTTGTGCTCTCAGGGCAAGCCCATGTCAAAACAAACTATTTCTAAGTGGATTGGATTTTGCATTGCTTTCTGTTATTCCCATCATGGGAAAGGGATTCCAGCTGGGATTAGGCCTCATTCCACTAGGGCTACTGCCACTTCAACAGCTTTTTTGAGGGGGGTGGCAACTAAGGATATTTTGGAGGCAGCCACTTGGAGTTCAGTGCATACCTTCTCTAGACATTACCACCTTCCATTGTACTCTAAATCCAGGGCTGGGTTTGCCACTGCTGTGTTGCAGGGCATTCTGGCAGCTCCTGCTTCATTATAGTTTAGCCATCCTCCCTTACCTCTGCTTTGGGATTCTACCCAAGTGTTAGGACTGCAGCAATGTGAGATGAAGAACATAGTACAGTTTTGTACCTACCATAAATGTAGATGTTCGAAGATCCACATTGCTGCAGTCCAATTTACCCTCCCTCCTTCCCCTCTGTAGTTTGAGGTGGTTGTGTGGGTTGGGTTATCCATCTGAGGTATTTTGTGTATATTGTATATATTGTACTTATTCTTGGTGTTAGGCTGGTTGGTTGTTTAGCTGTTGCCTATGGGTTTTGACCTTTTTCTTTAGGGTCTTCTGACATCTGGGGCAAGAAAAGACTGAGGATATGACGTCGGTCATGCGCATTTGTACCCTGACGTTCTGATGTCAGTCAAATGCGCCCTGACCGACGTCAGCCTTATACTCTGATATTCGGGCCGACCGAGGGACAGCGGACTACCCAAGTGTTAGGACTGCAGCAATGTGGATCTTCGAACATCTACATTTATGGTAGGTACAAAACTGTACTTTTTTTAAAACTAAAAAAGAGAAAAAGGCACTTGTTTACTTATCTTTATCACATGGAACAATAACTGAAATGCTTTAGTACATAACATGCAATTTATACCATGAAATGATTTTTCACAAATACTGTTAAGAACAAAATTGTTTTAATTAGTGTTACTCGCCTTTTTTTTCCTCCTTCCCTTCAGTGTCCTTCCAAACATTAATGACAAGAAGTGGGTTATATGAATTTCAGTCCCCCACAGGTTTGACAAAATTAACAAAAGTCCAATCTTTCCACTTTTCCTTGTAAAGCCATATTTCACAAATGTGTCTGATGTTTTATAGTCTCACATATATTTACTGAGTTTAATGTTGCTGGTCTTCCCATTCATCTTGCTCTCCCAACCCCTGACTCATGGTCTAGTCCAGGGTACTCCTAATTCTTGTAGTCAGCTCCTATGCTTTTTCTCCCTCTCAGATATTTTCCTTAGGAACATTGGAAAGTGTTTCCCTGGCAAAGTATCTGTTTGAGCTTTATTATCAGAAGAGTGAGAAGCAGAGTCCTTCTGTTGCTGGTTTACTTTTTGTTGGGCAACTTTTGTATTTCCTCCTTAGCATGTTCTGCATCAAAAAATACTTTGATCATCTAAGAAAAAATATATTCTAAAGACATCTGGGTATAGCAGCTTGAATCTCAGACTTGTCTGTTGACATTCCCAGATAGTTGGGATAAATTTGCTTCTCTTCGTCCAGGTGTACAGCGAATAATCAATGTGAGAGTGTTCAATCTCGCCTTTGTTCTTACACATGGGTTCGGAGCCGATCCTCGGCTCCGTGTCGGCCGCTTGCAAGCTCTGCATCGAGAAGAAGCTCGAGATCACCTAATACCCACAATCCCCCTCTGCCTTTACCTCAGATCTAGTTTGCCGCTGCAGCGTTCGCATCACTGGGTCGAGCTCGAGCACCTGAGATAAGATTAAGAATTTTTTTCTTGTATTTTTTCTTGGTACTTTATTTTATAAAGTTATTTAGTGATATTTTGTGTGTGTGGTAAGGTTAAGGGAATCTCTGTACCGTTAAGTTGTTAAAACTTAGTTAGAGTTCTCTTCGGGGCCTACCACCCCTCCTTGGATTTGACAACCGGATTGACTATCATTACTGGATTTGACATTTTTACCGGACTTGACTTTTTTACTGGATTTGACTTTTCTCTCTTTTATAGTGACATGTCTGAAAAGGCTAAATCGGGGTTTAAGCGTTGCCAATGTGGGCAAAAAATGTCAGTAACTGACAATCATAGTTCCTGCGTCTACTGTCTTGGCCCTCTCCATCTGCAAGAAGACTGCTCTATTTGTCATTCTTTCAGTGGGAGGGTCATGACAGATAGGCGCAGGAAACTAATGGATAGAGGTTTGTTAAAACCTTCCTTTCAGGAGGCTCTGGATGCTTCTGACCAGGCATCCAAGTCCTCGAAGGAATCGAAGACGTCAGAGCCCAAGTCATCGGCTCCGAGCTCTTCTAAAGTTAGATCACCGGTTCCACAGACTTCGGGGCCGAGTGTTCAACTGTTGTCAGTTTCCGAGCCTCGAGTCTTGGAACCGGTGATGGAGCTCCCTCCCCCGACACTGTTGAGGTCGGCTCTGTCTTCGGTTCCTTCGACCCGTTCTTCTAAGCCCCTCTCCGACATCGATGTGGACCGTGTGGTGCAGAAATTATTGGAACATACGGCCCTATCCAAACTTATCTCGGTTTCCACCCAATTGGTGTCGTAACTGGAAGGCCTTCCATTATCTCCATCCCTTCCTCCTCCGAGACCTGTCCAGTCTTTGGAGCCGGAAGAGGTTGATCTACTGATTGTGGAGCCCTCGGTGCCAGAACCGTCCTTTTCTCGGTCGGCTCCGTTCACCTCGACTCCGTCGGATCCGGTACCGGAGTCTCGGAGCTGACGATCCATCCTTGGTTCCGGGGCCGAGAGTCGAACCGATGTTTCGGTTCCGACTCTTCCTCTCGGGGCCTCGGCGCGGATCGATTCGGCTCCATCCTCGGGGTCGATGCCTTAGGTGCCTGTTTCGGGGATTCTTCCCATTTCTTCGGAACTGGGAGATTCCTCGACTCGGGACCCGGGGGCATTCGATCTCATGAGGAAGGTGTTGTCTACCCAGACAACCACATCAGTAGAAGTAGCCTCTCCTCCCCATAAAGGACCGTTATCTTCCTCTGCACCAACGGCCACATCCAAGCGTCGAGCACCGGTGTCTCAGCCACCCTGGAGGTGCCCCTCTTCCTCGGAGGCTTCTTCGGATGCTCCCCCCGAAAAAGTCCCTAGGAAAAGATTGTGTAAGAGGAGACACTTAGATTCTCCACAAGAATCTTTGACATCCGATACTGACTTGGATGAGTCAGAAGGGTCCCCAAAGTCACCTTCAGAAGATGTCTCCTTTTCTGACATCTTGGAGATCCTGAAGCTGAGAGGTGATTGGCAGTCCCTTCCCCTTCTGAGGATGAGTCAGTCTTGCTGAAGGCATTCGGTGCTCGCCTTCCTCCTCCTGGGTCACTCCGCCCTTGATGAGTTAATGGAGTTGATTGCTCAAGGGCGTGGGAGACACCTGACACGGTGGAACCAGTCCCTAGGAAGCCTAATAAGTACATCACTGCACCCCAAGACAAGGCTTACCTCACAAAGGAGTTCCAGTGGGCGCCATGGTGGTGGCAGCGCCACGAAAAGGAGATGTCGGAATCTTCCTCATCTGTCCATCCGCCTAACAAAGATTCTAGGACTATGGACAGATACGGAAGCGCATTTTAGTTCAGCGGCTTTTTCTATGCGATCCCTGAACTATTTGACCCATTTTACACGTTTACAGAGGGATCTAGTCAAAGAGCTGGGAGATACCCTCCAGGGTACTACAGATGCTGCTGTCTCAGAGAAAGTTACAGCACATCTAAATACCCTTACATCCATTGTTAACTCATCCATGAGGCTGATATCATACGCAGCCGAAGGATCGAGTAGGGCAGCAGCTTCAGCGATTGCTCTTCGCAGGCAATCCTGGATGCGCTTATGTTCATTTGCGGAAGCCTTCAAGTCTTCCTTTACTAACACCCCATTTGATGGTGCCACTCTCTTTGGCCCCAAAGTAAAGGAGACCCTTACCCGGTGTGAACAGGAGGGAAAGACTCTGTCTGCTGTCGGAGTCCGTTTTTCCACCCCTTCCAGACCGTACCCCAAAGGGCAACGTGGTGGGAAAATGTGGTTTCGAAAACCCCAAGGATCTTTCCCAGGCACACAGGGTGATGCCCCCTCTAGAGGCAGAGGAGGGGGCAGAGGTGGAAGACGCTGCCCTGGCGGCAGAGGGGGTCCGCAAAACCAAGGTGACAGGGATACCCCTGGAAAACCTTTCCAGCACTCCTGAGAGGAGGCCCGACTGTCCTGCTCTGGAGGCAGTCGGGGGTCACTTAGCTTTATACCCTCAGGCCTGGCAAAACATTACTACAGACAACTGGGTAAAAAGCGTTGTTACCAGAGGTTACAGAATACCATTCCTATCCACCCCCATTCCAAAGAAAACTCCCAGATGTACCCATCTGCGAGACCCAGCAGCTATAGAAATTTCAAAGCTGCTAGAAAAAAGAGTCATCCAACCAGTCCCAGCGGACCAAATAGGATTCGGAACTTACTCAAGGTTCTTTTTAGTTCCAAAGAAGACAGGGGACTGGAGGCCGATTCTGGACCTAAGCAACCTCAACACCTTTGTCAAGAAAGAAAAGTTCCGAATGGTCACGCTTCAATCGATCCTTCCATTCCTACAGAAGGACGACTGGATGTGCTCAATAGATCCGAAGGACGCATACTACCACATCAAAATGGCCAGGGCGTCCAGCGATCATTTGCGCTTCCGGCTGGGAGCCAGTCACTACCAGTTTCGAGCCCTGCCCTTTGGTCTGACCTCAGCCCCCAGGGCATTTCACCAAATGCATGGCAGTGGTAGCGTCTCATCTGAGACGCCTAGGATTCCAGGTGTTTCCGTATCTGGACGACTGGCTCCTGTCTGCCACCACCCGGCGTCAACTGATACAGGCCAGGGATTACACTCTACAACTTTGTATTCACCTCGGAATTTTTGTAAATTTCGAAAAATCTTTACTACAGCCATCACAGCATATCTTATTCATAGGAGCGGAATTAGATACGCATCATTTAATTCTAAGGCTTCCTCCAGAAAGGATAGTCGCACTTCAAAGCCACATCTCTCTCCTTCTGTCGTCCAAAAAATCCCCAGCAAAGCTGGTTCTAAAGGTCTTGGGTCTCATGGCAGCTTCTCTCATTGCGATACCATTGGGAAGACTGCACATGAGAGTTCTGCAATGGCTACTGTTTGCACAATGGTCGTTCCAACAGCTACCTCTGACACACGAAATTCTGATTACAAACACATGCAAATCACACCTAACTTGGTGGCTTCAGACTTGCAACCTTTCCAGCGGAAGACCATTTGTGCTACCCACGCCAGCGACGATAACCACGGACGCTTCCCTGATAGGGTGGGGGGGCATCTTTCAGGGACAGACAGTCCAAGGCGAATGGACCAATTTGGAGTACAATCTGCACATCAATGTTCTGGAGTTGAGGGCAGTGTTTTAGCGTTGCAACACTTTGCTCCCCTTCTTCCTTTAGGGACTATTGCAGTTCAGACAGACAACATGTCTGTAGTCTGGTACATAAACAAGCAAGGGGGAACCAGGTCTTATCAACTATGCAGAGAGGCCATGAGAATTTGGCAATGGGCGGAGTCCACGGGTCGCTTTCTGATCGCAACGCACATCCCGGGCTCATCCAACGTCATAGCCGACAGGCTGAGCAGAGCAATCCTGTTGCCTCACGAGTGGTCCCTCAAACAGTCAATTGCGAAGACGATTTTTCGCAAGTGGGGCCAACCTTCCTGCGATCTGTTTGCGTCTCCAATGAACGCCAAATGCAGGAGCTACTTTGCCCTATTACCCCTCCAGGGAAGTCCCCAGGGACGCGCTGGTGCACGATTGGCCCCCGGGTCTCCTGTATGCTTTTCCTCCTTTTCCCCTGATTGCAAAGTTTCTGCAGAAAGCCAACAACCTTCAGAGGACGATAATCCTCATTGCCCCATTCTGGCCTCGTCAAATTTGGTTCCCCTTTCTATTGCAACACCGCATTCGGGGACCTTGGATTCTGGACCCAGAGCCAGATCTACTGACTCACTCGTCAGGAGTTCCTCACCCATCTCTCGAATCACTCCATCTAGCAGCTTGGCTGCTCCGCTTCCTTTCTAGCCATGTCTGATTCCTTACACCGACAGTTCAGAATATATTAGTGGCTTCTCATAAAGCTTCCACTACAAAAACCTACACCAGTAAATGGAAGCGTTTCGTCTTCTGGGCTAATTCACATCATTTGGACCCTGTTATAGCTCCGTTAAACAAGATCTTGGAGTTTTGACAGAATTGTTCCATGAAGGAGCTTCTCCTGCCACTTTAAGAGTGCAATTGGCTGCCATTTCAAACTTTCATGTGGAAGAATGTGGTGCGCCTGTTATGGCTCACAGACTTTGTAAGGCTTTTTTAAAAGGATCCTTTCATATTAGACCACCAGTTAGAACTCCTACATCACCTTGGAATCTGAACCTCTTACTTTCTAAATTGATGTTGCCCCCTTTTGAGCCAGCCTCAGTTTGCCCATTGAAGTTTTTATCGTGGAAGACTCTCTTCCTGGTGGCCATTACATCCGCTAGGCGAGTGTCTGAGCTTCAGGCTTTTTCTATTAAACACCCTTATTTGATTTTCCACTCTGACAGAGTATCCCTTCGCACCAATCCATTCTTTCTCCCCAAAGTTTGCTCTACTAATAATATTAATCAGTCCATTGAATTACCCACCTTTTTCAAAAATCACTCTAATAAGTTAGAGTATATGTTGCACAAATTGGATGTCCATAGACAACTCAGGTTTTATTTGGATAGAACAAAAGATCACAGGAACTCTGATCAACTATTTGTAGCCTTTGCTGACAGCAGGAAAGGTGTAGCAGTTACTAAACGAACTCTTTCCAAATGGCTAACTGATTGTATCACATACGTTTATGAGGCTTCTAATCAAACCTTATCGACATTCTACGAGATCAGTGTCTACATCCTTGGCTCACGCAACTCGCTTACCATTAGACACGATTTGTGCGGCTGCTACTTGGGCTAAACCGCATACATTTATCTCTCATTACAAAGTGGACAGGGTTTCTAGGGATAGGGCAACCTTTGGTTCCACTGTGCTCAAGAACGTTCTCCCGTGAGTTCCTCAGGATCATGGAGCTAGGGACGCTACCCATGTGTAAGAACAAAGGCGAGATTGAACACTCTCACATATAGAAGTTATGTCCTTACCATAACGTTCCATGTGGAGTGTTCATCTCGCCTTTGTTCTTACATTCCCACCCTCCCACCCTCAGGAAGAACGTTCAATTTGGTGCCTGGTCTGGAGTATTCTCCTTCTGCATTTGCAATAGTTGTATTTGTATGATACACTTGTGTATATATATATGTATGTATATATGTATATAGATGATCCTTTGATTGTGTAAATTTTGGTATGAGTGTGTTCTCTATGGCTGCTGGTTTGCTTGCAAACTAGATCTGAGGTAAAGGCAGAGGGGGATTGTGGGTATTAGGTGATCTCGAGCTTCTTCTCGATGCAGAGCTTGCAAGCGGCCGACACGGAGCCGAGGATCGGCTCCGAACCCATGTGTAAGAACAAAGGCGAGATGAACACTCCACATGGAACGTTATGGTAAGGACATAACTTCTATTTTTGCACAAACTGTCTACTGTCTCAGAGTTTAAATACTTTTGCCAGTTTTGTCAGGATCAGTTCTTTCTGCTGGTATGATTACATCTGTACTAATACAGGTCTTGGCTGCTTTCTCATGCCAGGTTTGGAGCATGCACATGATGTGCCCTTTAAATGAACAAATACTGGTGTGGAATTTCAGTCCAGTTGCTTATTTGTACTTTCATAAAACGTAATGTGTCTGCTTCTTCCGGTTTCTCTGGTACAGCAGAAAATTTCAGATTTTCTCTGCATGCTCTTTCCTTTAACTCTGCAGTTTCTTAAAATATGTCTTCTTGAGCAGTCCCGTACACAGCCATCCTTTTCTCCACTTTGACCTCTGATTTTTGTAGTTTTAGGAGTTCATCTGAATAGCTGCTTAAAGCTTCTTCCATTTTTCCCAGTCTTTTGTTACTTGAGTTGATATATTCCTTGAATGTTTTATTTTAATCATCTTTAAGCACATTTGATTTACCGTTTCCTCTAGATTACTGAAAGACGTGTCTTGCTTCAAAGCTAGAACTGGTACTGCTTTTTGCTAAACAACTGCAGTATTCTTCTCAGTCAGTGTTTTCTCATCTCCTTTTGTAGTTGATTTTTTTTCAGGCTGCCTAAGATTAGTCTTTCCTGGCATATAGGCAGTGCACCTATGTGCCTGTAACTGGATTTACTAAAACTTGCTCAGTTTCTGGCCATTATCTTTCATTTTCTTTTTTCATACTAGGAGAGCTAAAATCATGCTGTTTTTTTTACTGTGCAGCCATCTTGGAAGTCCCCAACACACTTCCTGTTTTTATCCTGAAGTCATAGTCATTGTCCTGTCTGAAAAATTCATTTCCACTTTCACCCTTTCCACTCACCACCAGTTAACCTTCCTTGAATCACTGAACCCCCTTTCCACCAAAATCACTTGGGATTCATGGATGACTCCATCACAGACCATGGCAACTATCATCTTATTAGCCTCATCAGCATCAAATCATGGAATATATCCTGGTCACTTTAATAAACAGTGAGATTGATGACCTAAAAAGCTTTGACCCTACTCAGTTTGGTTTCACAAAAGGTAGATCCTTTTACTTTAATCTGGTTGCTTTATTTGGCAATATAGCATATGCCATTGGTAAACACCAGTCTGTTCATCCTGTTTTATCTGGACCTTGCTGAAGTCATCGATATGATTCCCTATGTTGGCATTATTGACAAACTCACTAGTTTAAACAAAAACATATGTTAGCCATTTTGTTGCAAGTGTGCTCAGTGATCTAATGCACACAATAAGAACTGGTAGTACCTAATCATCCAAAATGCATGTACTAATCTGGCGTAAAAGTAAATGCCAGAGGTCTGTAGCTAACCATGTTAACTGATGACTGGAAATGGGTGCTGTTATATACTCCCTCACAGATTCTCATATCCTCCAACAAGAGAGGCTTTCCAAAACAAAGATTCAGTGTACCAACTATCGCTTTGAACATAATTCTAAAAAATATATTGTAGTTGCCTTTGTGAAGTAAGTTTGCTATGCTGATTGCCACTTAAATGAGGCTCTGCTTAAGATAAATATTGTTAACTATTGTTTCAGATGCTGTCATCAACAGTGAACTAACCCTTGATTATTATTTAACAGTTCAAGTTGTGAAATCCTTCTACCTTTTCCAATTGAATTACCAAGTGTGTATCTTCCCAGTCTAAGATTATAATGAATTACCCTCCTTTGCATCCTTATTAGGCTAATCATAAAATACATAGCATTTTTTTTCAAATTTACCACCCCCAAACATCTCCCCCCACTAGAAAGACTGCAGTGTTTCCTAACTTAAAAAAAATCAGAAGACTAAGCTCCAATAGGTATTCATTGGGACTTAAAACCCCCACTTTTCTTTATCTTCTACAAGCTCCTGTCTGGGGATATCTGCCTCACCTTTTAGCCTTAGAAAAATCTTGTTCTACAGCATTTCTTCCTGTTTGGAATTACTGGTACTAGTAAAACATTGTCTCCAAGGACATCATCCTTATTCACAACATAAACACATAATCTTTGGGAGAAAGATTACTTGGCCAAAGAATCCTCTGCCAGTGGAACAAGCTTCCCCATATTTGTCAACAGGACACATCAGCCTCTTCCAAGCTTTGCCTTCATGACTGGATGTGTACTCACAGATTTTTTACTTGAGATAAGTAATATTGCTGTCCTTGGGTGAGGTGACACATCTACCAACTAAACTTTCTGGGATGCATGGCTAGACTCTACATGGTTGTCCAGGCCATTCGTGTAGTGAGAAGATATGATCGTATGACCGTTGTCACATTTTTAATGGTCTTTCCACCATATAATTGATTACTTCTGTTATGTGTTTTAGGTTCATGTCTGCTTGACTAATATTTATTGTCACCTAGTCGTTTGTTCACACTTTCATTAAGTCGTTATGGATATTCACGGTGCAGAATTTCATTGGTGGTTAGAGGTGTCCTTCAAAGCATTTTGCCTCGAGTCCTTTCTTTGAACTCTTCTGCCCAACCTCTCTTGTTTTCCTTGTGTTATTACTTTGCTGTCTTCTCAAAACTAAACCCACTACAGAAACCCCCTTGAAATAAGATATTACTAATATGTTAGTATTTTTGTTAGTTTCCTAACTAGATAAGTGGACAAGTGAGAAAATGACCTGCTTCAGCCATGACCAAAGTTTGAAGAGGAGAGACAAGTTAGAAAATAATTCTTATTTACAAAGTATAAACTAAATGCTACACACGCATAATCATTGTTCAAAATTAAATATTTTGATTCTATGGGTACACAGTACCTTGTGGCTTTCAAAGATTGTGTTGAGATATGACACACTGTGTTAAGGCTTGTTTACCATTATCTCTAAGGTATGGTTGTACATTTTGTTTGAAAAAAATGTTACTTTACTTTTTTAAATCTTCCAAGTGACTAGTCCATTATTCTGAAAGTTTTCTCTCTCTCTTTCCAGTTTTCAGATGAACATATGGCCTGTAATAAGGTGGTATCAGTGCTGCTGTTGATATTCAGTGCAAATAGCTATTCGCTCTAATTCCTACTTTTGCTTTCAATGCCGCGCAGTAGTGCAAGTTAAGCATTTTGTATTTTGAGGGTGCCTAGTAAAAGAGTAGTTCTGCTGATTTCTGTGAGCCAGTGTAGTTAGTTTAAAATATTGCAGTGATGGGTGACATTATCAGCCAGAAGAACAAAGCCAAATGTTTTGTTGACTCTTGTTAGTAGAATGTGCTTATTATTGCCTGAAAGTAATGTAGTAATTGGTGAGCCATGTTCAAGCTTTGGCTATAACACTTTTTTGGCTAATATTTGTCTAAATAAGGGGACAATAAGGGTGCTATTTTGTAACAGTGTTTCATTTGATATAAAATTATGTGAAAGGTTGTGTATGATTGTTAAATGATAAGGTGGGGTCAAGGTTTATTTGTAAGCACGTGGTATTTGTTGTGGGGAGAGTTGTGTATCAGTTAATTTTTGTGGGGTGGGGAATATTGTACAAGCTGATTTCTTGGGTTTGTTGCAGGTTTATTTTTTAAGATACATTGACATTTAGTTGGGAAAAATCTGCCTGATTTTTTTTTTTTTTTTTTTGATATGGTGAAGCATTTGCCCTGATTAAGTAACAGGATATCCTCTGCATTAATGAATATGGGTAACATTGGGAGGTCTGTACTGAGATCATTGCCAAACAAGTATTCATTGTATCTGTTGTTCTTCTCAAAGACTCTGCGTGCTTTTTTTCTGCTTTCCATCACATTTTTGAGAAGTTGTTGGTTAGAATGGATCATCTGAAATCTGTAAGCAAAATGCACCAGTTCATAGTTTTATATTTTTATTCATGTTTGGCTTTTAGATGGGATCAAGAAATGGGAATTCTGGGGAAGTGCACAGACTTCTTCCTAGTTTTAGTGATGCTGATATAGGTTTTAGAAAGCCAAGTAATGCACATAAAAGTTATTTCTAGGTGTAGCCCCACTCCAAGACAGCCTTTTCAAAGATAAATTCAGCTTTGATTAGTTCTCACATATTTTTGATTAGCTGTGTATGGCATTATGGCTAACTTTTGAAATAGAGGAAACTCTCACCAAATATGAAAACATTTAATGTGAAGTTGTTCAGTCTCTCCGTTCATTCTTTACTGATGGTTTCGGAGCCGATCCCTCGGCTCCAATACGGCCAATTGCAATGCTCGAGGTCTTCAAACAGCTGGAGGCCAAGTCCCTATACCATGATGCACCTGGAATTACCTCAGATCTAGTTTGCCGTTGCAACAGATCGGAGGTTCTGATTTAGCTCGGGCCAGTTAAGCTGTTTTTTCATTACTTTCTTATTCAAAATTTTTGCTATTTAGTATAGTTAGATAGTTAGGATTGTTGCTAAAGCTCTTATAACTTTTCATTGTGTTTTCCCTTCCCATTTACTGTTCTTAATAAATTTCTAGTTGGCCTCTTTTAGGCCTGGTTTAGTAGTAGTGTTCTCTACTTGGTGTGGTCTGTCTAGCCTTCTGCTTTTTATAAATAAGGCTTATTACAGTAAACCTTAAATAATTAGATAAGGTTATTGTTTATTTTTCAGGTTGCAGTGTGTTATTCAGTGACCTTTGTCACATTTTCTCAGCTAGTTATAGCTTAGATGGTTATAGTCGTTTGCTGTGTGGTCTGTCTAGCCTTCTGCATTTTTAGATAAGGCTTAGTTCTTATTACTGTTGAAGTTACAGTAAACATTGGTTTATTTAGATAAGGTTGTTGTTTCTTAGCAGCTATCTCCTTTTGCATAGTCTGCTTGTGTGATATCACATTTATACTTGTTATAATGTGTGTGTGATTTAGCCTGCCTTTATTTAAGGCTTGTGTACAGATTTACTATTGTGTGATTTAGCCTGCATTTTTTCCAGGCTTCTGTGAATAATTACTGTTGCATTTTTTTATGGTAACAGTAATTTTTTTCTGACATTAATATTGCTGACCAAGATAAGCACCCTAAGTCTGGCTTCAAAACGTGCACAAAGTGTGGCCAAAAGATGTTTGTTACAGACAGCCACATTAATTGTGTTTACTGTCTAGGGACTCTGCATTTGCAAGACAGTTGTTCCATTTGTCATTCCTTCTCCTCAAGGGTACTGCAGGAAAGGAAGAGGAAACTTATAGATAGAGTGTTGCTTTGACCAGGATGGATCCAGCAAGTCCTCAAAGTCTTCCAAGACATCGGACTCCAAGAAATCAAAAAATGTTTTTGATTTTGGCTCCACTGCCATCGGCGCTGACAGTCTTTACTTTTTGGAGCCGGTCCCCAGTCTTGGAACTGGTGTCCAAAGCGAGGAAGAGTCTTAATTCTCCAGTCGGTACCACCTTTGGTATGCTCCTCTTGATTATCTATCAGCCAGTCAGATCTGGATGTGGATCGTGTGGAACAGAAGCTGTTATTGGCACCGGCATTAGCAAAAATGTTAACGGCTTCGACCCAAATGGCTTTGGAGCAGAAGACCATTGCACTGACTATAACTATTCCTCCTCCGAGCCATGCTGGTCCTTCGGAGCCGGAGGAGACAGATCTGATGTTAGTGGAACCCTTGGAACCGACGCTAGTGTCTTTGGCTCCATGTATTATGACATCCTTGGTGCCAATCGAGGACTCTAGAAGCTGACATTCTCTGGTCGGGTCTGGGGAGGACAGTCTGACTGACTTGTCGGTTCCGTCTTTACGTCTCAGGGCCTTGGCTCGGATGAGCTCAGCTCCTACCTCGGGCTCGGAGCCCACTGTTTCTTCGGATCCGCCGGCTCCCTCGCATCGGAGCAGAGTTGTTTCAATGCCATGAGGAGAGTCATGTCTTCTAGGACATCCTCAACCTCAGGTCTGCCTTCCTCCTCCCCTAAAGTGCCTGTGTCTGCTTCTGCCTTGCAGGTCCTGACCAAGCGTAGAGACCCAGAGCCTCAGGAAGCCCCATTGGCTAGCCCCTGCTCTTCCGAGACCTCACCAGAAGCTCCCACTGATGAGGTTCCCGGGAGGAGATTGTGCAAGAGGAAACACCCAGACTCCTCACAGGGGTCCCTAACATCGGATACTGACTTAGATGAGTCAGAAGGGTCCCCACGGTCCCCCTCTGAGGATATATCCTTCACTGAGATAATTGAGATCCTTAGGCAGGGGGGTAACTGGCAGTCCAGAAGCCTTACTGAGGATGAGTCAGTTCTCCTGAAGGCTTTCGGGTCTCCGCCCTTCGATGAACTGATGCAGCTGGTCTCTAGATGGACGTGGGAGTCTCCGGATACTATGGAGGCTGTCCCTAGGAGGCCTAATAAATTCATTTCTGCCCCCCTCGACAAAACATTCTTTAACAAAAGGTGTTCCAGTTGATGCTATGGTGGTGGAGGCGGCAGCCACCAAAAAGGAAATGTCTGAGACTTCCTCGACTATCCATCCTCCTAACAGAGACTCCAGGATTATGGATAGATATGGGAAGTGCATGTTTAGTTCAGCTTCCTTTGCTCTCCATTCGCTGAACTATTTAACCCATTTTACTAGGTTGCAAAGAGATCTCCTTAAGGAGTTAGGAGATGCTCTTCAGGGTGTAGTAGCTGCAGGAGCTTCCGACAAAGTTGCCGCCCAACCGCTACCCTCAATTCTATTGTCAACTCATCCATGTGCCTCATCTCTTATGCAGCTGATGGAACGAGTAGGGCAGCGGGTGAAGGAGTTGCTCTTATGAGACATTCCTGGATGTGCTTGTGTTCCTTCACGGAGCCTTTCAAGTCTTCCTTCTTGAACACTCCCTTTGATTTCTCGTCCCTTTTCGGGCCTAAAGTGAAGGAAACCTTAACTAGGTGTGAACAGGACAGAAAGACTCTGTCTGCCATCTGGGTCCATTTTTCCACCCCTACCCAACCCTACCCTAAAGTCAAAGTGGAGGACAAATGTGGTTCCGAAAAGCCCAAGGAGCCTTTCAGGACACACGTGGTGAACCCTCCTCCAGGGGCAGAGGAGGGGGCAATAATGGAAGATGCCGCCATCATGGTAGAGGGGATCCGCAATACCAGGGCGACAGAGTTCACTTCTCTGGGAAGCCCTACCAGCGCTCTGGAGGCAGTCTGGGGTCACTTATTTTTGTATCCAGACGCCTGGCTCAAAATAACAAAAGACAGCTGGGTACAAAGTATCATTTCCAGAGGATACTACATCTCATTTGCCACACCCCCTCCAATCATAAGAAAAATCCCGGCTGTTCCATCCAGTTACAAGGAACAGGCAGCAATAGAGGTCCAAACGTTGCTTATAAAAAGAGTCATCCAACCAGTCCCAGTAGACCAGGCAGGTTCCGAAACTTGCTCAGGATTCTTTTTGGTTCCAAAGAAGACTGGGGACTGGAGACCCATATTGGACCTCAGCAGACTGAACCAATACGTAAAGAAAGAGAAGTTTCAGATGGTCACGCTTCAGTCTATACTTCCCTTCTTAGGGAAAGACAATTGTATGTGCTCGATAGATATCAACGATGCGTACTATCACATAAAAATGGCCAGACCATCCAGGGATCACCTGCGCTTCTGGCTGGGAGCCAGTCATTACCAATTTTGAGCCCTGTCCTTTGGTCTCACTACAGCCCCCAGAGTGTTCACAGCTTACCTGAGGCATCTAGGATTCCAGGTGTTTCCGTACCTAGACGATTGGCTCCTTACAGCCACCACCAAGCATCAACTCATTCAGGCCAGGGAGTCCACTATGTCACTCGGCAATCATCTGGACATTACAGTCGACTCAGAAAAATCTTCCTTGTCGCCATCTCAGCATATAGTTTTTATCGGGCCAGAGTTGGATGCCATCACCACCACACTAAGGCTTCCAATAGAAAGAGTCTTCTTCGTCAACATGTCAGCATTATGATATCAAAAGAAAGAGCACCAGCATCAGAAGTTCTGAAATTATTAGGCATGATGGCAGCAGCAATTCTAGCCATACCACTAGTTCGTATGCACATGCGGGTTCTGCAATGGCTGTTGTTCACTCAATGGTCTTACCAAGAGTTCCCCATGACTCATACTATAATGATCACAAATTCTTGCAAGAAAGACCTTCAGTGGTGGTTGAACTCACTTCACGTCACGATAGGACACCCATTTGTGCTACCCCCTCCAGCGGCCACAATGACCACAGACGCTTCCCTGATAGGGTGGGGGGGCTTTTTCAGGGAAAGACTACCCAAGGCACATGGACCGATCAAGAGACACTTCTGCGTGTCAGTGTCCTGGAGATGAGAGCAGTACTTTTGGTGTTGCAGTACTTTCAGGACTCTCCTCCTCTAGGTACGATTGCAATTCAGACAGACAACATGTCAGTGGTCTGGTATTTGAACAAACAAGGAGGAACCAGGTCTTACCCTCTTTGTCACGAGGCTGTCAGAGTTTGGCAGTGGGCTGTTTCCACCCAGTGCTTTCTGTTGGCAACACACATCCCGGGGAGATCCAACGTGATAGCAGACAAACTGAACAGGGCAATGTTATTGCCTCATGAGTGGTCCCTCAAGAAAAAATAGCGGACAGGATATTCTGCAGGTGGGGCCTGCCTTGCTGCAACCTTTTTTGCCAGTCACATGAACATGAAATGCAGAAGCTACTTTGCCCTGATTCCCCCTCGGGAAGAAGCCCGAAGGGGCGCACTCATACACGATTGGCCTCCGAGTCTCCTCTATGCATTTCCACCAATCCCATTGATACCCAAGGTTCTACAGAAAGCATAAATCCTGGGAAGGACCATAATTCTAATAGCCCCTCATTGGCCTCGTCAGATTTGGTTCCCCTTCCTTTGACTTAATCTTTTGGAAGATCATTGGATTCTGGACCCAGTTCCAGATCTTCTGACTCACCCGTCGGGGGATCTTCATCCTTCTCTGCAGTCCCTGAAGCTCACAGCTTGGCTGCTCCAATTCCCTTCATAGCCAGGTTCCATAACCTTTCCAATGAGACAAAACAGATCCTTTTGTCTTCTCATAAATCTTCTACTAGAAAGCTATATCTTATCAAATGGAAAAAAAAATTTTCCCCTTA